>NC_069508.1:45956198-46001198 GCF_027579735.1 Bombina bombina
AAACATTAAAGTTTAATTTTGACTGTACTGTCCCTTTAACAAAAATGTTATACAGTAAAATGTATACTTAAAAGGACAGTGTACTGTGACTATTTCCCTCACCTTAAAGAGACATGAAACCCAATTTTCTTTAATTATTCAGATAGAACCTACAATTTTAAACAACATTCCAATTTAGGTCTGTTATCAATTTTGCTTCATTGCCTTGGAATCCTTTATTCAGGAGAAGCAATGCACACATAGGTAAGCCAATAAGATGTATATATGCAGCCACCAATCAGCAGCTAGCTCCTACCCCCTGGGCCTACCATGGTATGATTGTCAACATAGGGTACCAAGAGAACAATGCAAATTAGATCGAAGCAAATTGGAAAGTAATTGCATGATCTATCTGAATTCTGTAAGCATTTTTGGGTTTTGTGTTCCTTTAAAATGTGTTACCAAGTATCCATTCTACCTACTGAAGTGCATTCAATTATTTACAAATAGCTCCCTTACTTTTATTTTGTGAAAAACAGAATTTATGCTTACCTGATAAATGACTTTCTCTTGTGGTGTATCCAGTCCACGGATTCATCCTTACTTGTGGGATATTCTCATTTCCTACAGGAAGTGGCAAAGAGAGCACACAGCAGAGCTGTCCATATATCTCCCCCCCCCCTAGCTCCACCCCCCAGTCATTCGACCGAAGGCTAGGAGAAAAGGGTGCAGTGGTGACTGTAGTTTAAACAAAACATTTTTAACCTGACTTAATTGCCAGGGCGGGCCGTGGACTGGATACACCGCAAGAGAAAGTAATTTATCCGGTAAGCATAAATTCTGTTTTCTCTTGCAAGGTGTATCCAGTCCACGGATTCATCCTTACTTGTGGGATACCAATACCAAAGCTTTAGGACACAGATGAAGGGAGGGAACAAGACAGGTAACCTAAACGGAAGGCACCACTGCTTGCAAAACCTCTCCCCCAAAAATAGCCTCCGAAGAAGCAAAAGAATCGAATTTGTAAAATTTGGCAAAAGTATGCAGTGAAGACCAAGTCGCTGCCTTACAAATCTGTTCAACAGAAGCCTCATTCTTGAAAGCCCATGTGGAAGCCACAGCTCTGGTGGAATGAGCTATAATTCGTTCAGGAGGCTGCTGCCCAGCAGTCTCATAAGACAATCGGATGATGCTTTTCAGCCTGAAGGAAAGAGGTAGCAGTCGCTTTCTGACCTCTCCTCTTACCAGAATAAACGACAAACAAGGATGATGTTTGTCTGAAATCTTTAGTTGCTTGTAAATAGAATTTCAAAGCAAGAACCACATCAAGATTGTGTAATAGCCGTTCCTTCTTAGAAGCTGGATTAGGACACAGGGAAGGAACAATGATTTCCTGGTTAATATTCTTATTAGAAACAACATTAGGAAGAAAACCAGGTTTGGTACGTAAAACTACCTTATCTGCATGGAACACCAGATAGGGTGAATTACACTGCACAGCAGACAATTCAGAATCTCTTCAAGCAGAAGATATAGCTACCAAAAACAAAACTTTCCAAGATAACTTAATATCTATGGAATGTAAAGGTTCAAATGGAAACCCTTGAAGAACTGAAAGAACTAAATTTAGACTCCATGGCGGAGCAACTGGTTTATAGACAGGCTTGATTCTGACTAAAGCCTGAGCAAACGCTTGAACGTCTGGTACCTCCGCCAGACGTTTGTGTAAAAGGACAGAGCAGATATCTGTCCCTTTAAGAAACTAGCTGACAAACCTTTCTCCAATCCTTCTTGGAGAAAAGACAATATCCTTGGAATCCTAATCTTACTCCACGAGTAACCCTTGGATTCACACCAACAAAGATATTTCCGCCATATCTTATGGTAAATTTTCCTGGTGACAGGCTTTCTAGCCTGAATCAGAGTATCTATAACTGATTCAGAGAAACCACGCTTAGATAGAATTAAGCGTTCAATCTCCAAGCAGTCAGCCGCAGAGAAACTAGATTTGGATGCTTGAATGGACCCTGTATTAGAAGATCCTGCCTCATTGGCAGTGTCCATGGTGGGACAGATGACATGTCCACTAGGTCTGCATACCAAGTCCTGCGTGGCCACGCAGGCGCTATCAGAATTACCGAAGCCTTCGCCTGCTCGATTCTGGCTACCAGACGAGGGAGAAGGGGAAACAGTGGAAAGACATAAGACAGATTGAAGGACCAAGGCGCTACTAGAGCATCTATCAATGCCGCCTTGGGGTCCCTGGACCTGGATCCGTAGAGAGGAAGTTTGGAGTTCTGACGGGACGCCATCAGATCCAATTCTGGAATGCCCCATAGCTGGGTCAGCTGAGCAAAAACCTCCGGGTGGAGTTCCCACTCCCCTGGGTGAAAAGTCTGACGACTTAGAAAATCCGCCTCCCAGTTGTCTACTCCTGGGATGTGAATTGCAGATAGATGGCAGGAGTGATCCTCCGCCCACCTGATTATTTTGGTGACTTCCTTCATTGCTAGGGAACTCTTTGTTCCCCCCTGATGATTGATATACGCCACAGTCGTGATGTTGTCCGACTGAAATCTGATGAATTTGGCCGCCGCTAGTTGAGGCCATGCCTGAAGCGAGTTGAATATCGCTTTCAATTCCAAAATGTTTATCGGGAGAAGAGACTCTTCCTGAGACCATAAGCCCTGAGCTTTCAGGGAGTCCCAGACCGCCCCCCAGCCTAACAGCGGTCATTACAATGATCCACTCCGGTCTGCGGAAGCATATTCCCTGAGACAGGTGATCCTGAGACAACCACCAGAGAAGAGAGTCTCTAGTTTTCTGGTCCAGTTGTATTTGAGGAGACAAATCTGCATAATCTCCAATCCACTGTTTGAGCATGCACAGTTGCAGTGGTCTTAGATGTATTCGAGCAAAAGGGACTACGTCCATTGCCGCTACCATTAATCCGATTACCTCCATGCACTGAGCTACAGATGGCCGACGAATGAAATGAAGAACTCGGCAAGTAGTTAAAAGCTTTAATTTTCTGTCCTCCGTCAGAAATATTTTCATTTCTACCGAGTCTATTAATGTTCCCAGGAAGGGAACCCTTGTTAGCGGGGACAGAGAACTTTTTTCGGTGTTCACCTTCCACCCGTGAGACCTTAGAAAGGCCAGAACAATCTCCGTATGAGCCTTGGCTCTGGGAAATGACGACGCCTGTATTAAGATGTCGTCCAAATAAGGTGCTACTGCAATGCCCCGCGGTCTTAGTACCGCCAGAAGGGACCCTAGCACTTTTGTGAAAATTCTGGGAGCAGTGGCCAACCCGAAGGAAGGGCCACAAACTGGTAATGCTTGTCCTGAAAGGTGAACCTTAGGAACTGATGATGTTGATGATGATCTTTGTGGATAGGAATATGTAGGTACGCATCCTTTAGATCCACGGTAGTCATATATTGACCTTCCTGGATCATAGGTAAGATTTTCCGAATGGTCTCCATCTTGAATGATGGAACTCTGAGGAATTTGTTTAGAATTTTTAGATCCAGGATTGGCCTGAAATTTGCTTCCTTTTTGGGAACCACAAACAGGTTTGAGTAAAAACCCAGTCCTTGTTCTGTAATTGGAACTGGACATATCACTCCCATCTTGAGTAGGTCTTCTACACAGCGTAAGAACGCCTCTTTCTTTGTCTGGTCTGTAGACAGACTAGAAATGTGGAACCTTTTGATTGAAGATATAAAACTACAAATCTAACACCACATTCACTTTACCCTCCCGTGGAGATGCCCTACTGCTAGAGCGGCAAAGAGAATGACTGGGGGGTGGAGCTCTGCTGTGTGTTCTCTTTGCCACTTCCTGTAGAGAATGAGAATATCCCACAAGTAAGGATGAATCCATGGACTGGATACAACTTGCAAGAGAAAGCTAGTTTTGCCTGTTGTATCCCCACTTACACAGAAAATTTAAGTTCTTTGGGATAGGCCCTGGTGCAGAGGGGAGCGGTCGGATTAAGAAATTTGGAACTGATCACCCCACGTTCTGTATCCTCACTATTACTTTTTCTCTTACTTCCTGTGGTTGTTTTTTCTCTCTCTGTGCCACTGCAACTATCAAAACTGCAGTTCTGGATAACACTCTACAAGTTCATTGGAATTGATTAGTGTTCCCACTGGGTTCTCCTCTGTCTTTCTCCTTTTGAATTTACAGCAAAGCATATGTCTGCTGAAACACTCAGGCATGGATTTTACTTCCATGGAGAGAAGGGGCTGAGCAGTAGCCCATGGACTTGATAGCTGTATTGTCGCTACAGGTAGGCTCCTGCTACTTAATTAAACAATTGTAGGCTGGAATGGCCCATAAGGATGGTAAGAAGAGACAGATAGTCTGTTGTGAAAACACTGAGCTGCTCTTGCTGTAATGTTTTATGCAAAAATAAATAATTTATGTAAGAACTTACCTGATAAATTCATTTCTTTCATATTGGCAAGAGTCCATGAGCTAGTGACGTATGGGATATAAAATCCTACCAGGAAGGGAAAAGTTTCCCAAACCTCAAAATGCCTATAAATACACCCTCACCACACCCACAATTCAGTTTAACGAATAGCCAAGTAATGGGGTGATAAAGAAAGGAGTAAAAAGCATCAACAGTTGTTTGGAAATAATTCTGCTTCATACAAAAAATCATAACCACCATAAAAAGGGTGGGCCTCATGGACTCTTGCCAATATGAAAGAAATGAATTTATCAGGTAAGTTCTTAAATAATTTATGGTTTTCTTTGATGTAATTGGCAAGAGTCCATGAGCTAGTGACATATGGGATAGAAATACCCAAGATGTGGAACTCCACGCAAGAGTAACTAGAGAGGGATGGATAAAATAAAAACAGCCATTTTTCGCTGAAAAAAAATCCACAATCCAAAACATGAGTTTATTCTCATAAGTGAAAGGAAAAAAACTTAAAATCATAAGCAGAAGAATCAAACTGAAACAGCTGCCTGAAGAACTTTTCTACCAAAAACTGCTTCCAAAAAAAGCAAATACATCAAAACGGTAGAATTTAATAAAATGTATGCAAAGAAGACCAAGTTGCTGCTTTGCAAATTTTCCATACCTTCAAATTTAATGATTTGAGATCCTGATGCAAAAACAGACCTTGAGACAGGTCTGGCCTTAGTGGAAGTGGCCATGGTTGGCAACTGGACATCCGAACAAGATTTGCATACCAAAACCTGTGAGCCCATGCTGGAGCCACCAGCAGTACAAATGATTGCTCCATGATGATCTTGGAAATCATAGGAACTCTTAGACAAACCCTTATCCAAACTATCCTGAAGAAACTGTAAATTTCTAGGAATTCTAAAAGAATGCCAAGAGAATTTATGAGAGAAACACCATGAAATGTATGTCTTCCAAACTCGATAATCTTTCTAGAAACAGATTTACAAGCCTGCAACATAGTATTAATCACAAAGTCACAGAAACCTCTATAACTAAGCACTAAGCGTTCAATTTCCATACCTTCAGATTTAAAGATTTGAAATCCTGATGGGAAAAAACGGACCTTGAAACAGAAGGTCCGGCCTTAATGGAAGTGGCCAAGGTTGGCAACTGGACATCCGAACAAGATCCGCATACCAAAACCTGTGAGGCAATGCTGGAACCACCAGCAACACAAACGATTGCTCCATGATGATTTTGGAGATCACTCTTGGAAGAAGAACTAGAGGGGGGAAAATATAAGCAGGTTGATAACACTAATGAAGTTTCAACGCATCCATTGCTTCCGCCTGAGGATCCCTGGACAAGTACCTGGGAAGTTTCTTGTTTAGATGAGAAGCCATATCTATTTCTGGAAGATCCCACATCTGAACAATCTGAAAAACACATCGGGATGGAGGGACCACTCCCCCGGATGTAAAGTCTGACTGCTGAGATAATCCGCTTCCCAATTGTCTATACTTGGGATATGAACCACAGAGATTAGACAGGAGCTGGATTCCGCCCAAGCAAGTATTCAAGCTACTTCTTTCATAGCTTGGGGACTGTGAGTCCCACCCTGATGATTGACATATGCCACAGTAGTGATATTGTCTATCTGAAAACAAACTGTTCTCTCTTCAACAAAGGCCAAATCTGAAGAGCCCTGAAAATCGCACAGAGTTCCAAAACATTGATTGGTAATCTCGCCTCTTGAGATTTCTAAACCCCTTGTGCTGTCAGAGATCCCCAAACAGCTCCCCAACCTGAAAGACTTGCATCTGTTGTGATCACAGTCCAGATTGGACGAACAAAAGAGGCCCCTAGAATTTTTTGATGGTGATCTAACCACCAAGTCACAGATAGTCCAACATTGGGATTTAAGGATATTAATTGTGATATCCTTGTATAATCCCTGCCCAATTGGTTCAGCATACAAAGCTGGAGAGGTCTCAAATGAAAACTAGCAAAGGGGATAGCGTCCGATGCTGGAGTCATGAGACCTAAAACTTCCATGCACATAGCCACTGAAGGGAATGACTGAGACTGAAGGTGCCGACAGGCTGAAACCAATTTTAAACGTCTCTTGTCTGTTAGAGACAGAGTCATGGACACTGAATCTATCTGGAAACCTAAAAAGGTGACTCTTGTCTGAGGAATAAATTAACTTTTTGGTAAATTGATCCTCCAACCATGTCTTTGAAGAAACACTAGTTGATTTGTGCGAGATTCTGAAGAACGTAAAGACTGAGCTAGTACCAAGATATTGTCCAAATAAGGAAACACCGCAATACCCAGCTCTCTGATTACAGAGAGTAGGGCACCGAGAACCTTTGAAAAGATTCTTGGAGCGGTCGCTAGGCCAAAAGGAAGAGCGACAAATTGGTAATGCTGGTCTTGAAGAGAATCTCAGAAACTAATAATGATCTGGATGAATCTGAATATGAAGATATGCATCCTGAAAAAGTCTATTGTGGACATAATGCCCTTGCTGAACAAAAGGCAGAATAGTCCTTAGTCACCATCTTGAAAGTTGGAACTCTTACATAACGATTCAAAATTTTTAGATCCAGTACTGGTCTGAATGAATTTTCCTTCTTTGGGAGAATGAATAGATTTGAATAAAACCTCAGACCCTGTTCCTGAAACGGAACCGGCATGATTACCCCTGAAAGCTCCAGGGTCTGAAACACACTTCAGGAAAGCCTGAGCCTTTACTTGATTTGCTGGGATGCATGAGAGAAAATATCTTCTCATAGGAGGTCTTATTCGATACCCAGAATCCATTGATTTCAGACAGAATTTGTCCAAACATCCTTGAAAAATCTTAATCTGCCCCCTACCAGCTGAGCTGGAATGAGGGCCGCACCTTCATGCGGACTTGGGGGCTGGCTTTGGTTTCTTAAATGGCTTGGATTTATTCCAATTTGAAGAAGGTTTCCAATTGGGGGGGAAGGATTAGGTTTCTGTTCCTTAATTTGTCGAAAGGAACGAAAGCGGTTAAAAGCTTTAGATTTACCTTAGGTCTTTTATCCTGAGGCAAAAAAACAACAAAAACTCCCTTCCCCCAGCGACAGTTGAAATAATAAAATCCAACTGAGAACCAAATAAATTACCTTGGAAAGAGAGAGATAGTAATCTGGACTTAGAAGTCATGTCAGCATTCCAAGATTTAAGCCACAAAGCTCTTCTAGCTAAAATAGCTAAAGACATAGATTTAACATCAATTTTGATGATATCAAAAATGGCATCACAAATAAAATGATTAGCATGTTGAAGCAAGCGAACAATGCTAGACAAATCAGAATCCAATTCTTGTTGCGCTAAATGTTCCAACAAAAAAGTTGATGCAGCTGCAACATCAGCCAAAGAAATTGCAGGCCTTAGAAGATGACCAGAATATAAGTAAGCTTTCCTTAGATAAGATTCAAGTTTCCTATCTAAAGGGTCTTTAAAAGAAGTACTATCTTCCATAGGAATAGTAGTACGTTTAGCAAGAGTAGAAATAGGCCCATCAACTTTGGGGATCTTTTCCCAAAACGCCAATCTAACTGCTAGCAAAGCATATAATTTTTTAAACCTTGAAGAAGGAATAAAAGATGTACCAGGCCTATTCCATTCCTTAAAAATCATATCAGAAATAGCATCAGGAACTGGAAAAACTTCTGGAGTAACCACAGAAGGTTTATAAACAGAATTTAAACGTTTACTAGTCTTAATATCAAGAGGACTAGTTTCCTCAATATCCAATGTAATCAACACTTCTTTTAACAAAGAACAAATGTACTCTATTTTAAAAAAATAAAGTAGATTTGTCAGTGTCAATATCTGAAGAAGGATCTTCTGAATCAGATAGATCCTTATCAGAGGAGGATAATTCAGTATGTTGTCGGTCATTTGAAATTTTATCAACTTTATGAGAAGTTTTAAAAGACCTTTTACATTTATTAGAAGGCAGGATGGCAGACAGAGCCTTCTGAATAGAATCAGCAATAAAATCTTTTAAATTCACAGGTATATCTTGTACATTAGATGTTGAAGGAACAACAACAGGCAATGCACTATTACTGATGGACACATTCTCTACATGCAAAAGCTTATCATGACAACTATTACAAACCACAGCTGTTGAAATAATCTCCACAAGTTTACAACAAATGCACTTAGCTTTGGTAGAACTGTTATCAGGCAGCAGGGTTCCAACAGTGATTTCTGAGACAGGTTCAGATTGAGATATCTTGCAAATGTAAGAGAAAAAACAACATATAAAGCAAAATTATCAATTTCCTTATACGTTTCAGGAATGGGGAGAAAATGCAAACAGCATAGCCCTCTGATAAAGAAAAAAAGGCAAGAGGCATATAGGAATGGGGTCTTAAATAATTAAAATATTTGGCGCCAAGTATGACGCACAACACAAATAGAATTTTTTTTGGCGCTAACATGCGGAAATGACACACTCGCGTCATCACAGACGCAACCTTGTGAATGGACTCGGCGTCTACTAAGACGCCGGAAATTACGAATTTGCATCATCTTACATAATTTTGCGACAAAAAAGACGCAATATACTTTGGCATTTTGCGCCCTCGCAAGCCTAATTTTGCCCGCAAATTAAAAAGATCAATTGAAAAATGACTATACCCTAGGTAAGAAATCATTTTCCTAAAAAATGCATTTCCCAGATATGAAACAGACATGGTAAATATAAGTATAATACATATATTTAGAACTTTATATAAATACATAAAGTGCCAAACCATAGCTGAGAGCGTCTTAAGTAATGAAAACATACATACCAAAAGACACCCATCCACATATAGCAGATGGCCAAACAAACCAGTACTGAAACTGTTATCAGTAGAGGTAAAGGAATATGATAGTATATCGTTGATCTGAAAAGGGAGGTAGGAGATGAATCTCTATGACCGATAACCGAGAACCTATGAAATAGATCTCCCGTGAGGAAAACCATTGCATTCAATAGGTGATAACCCCCTTCACATCCCTCTGACATTCACTGTACTCTGAGAGGAATCGGGCTTCAACATGCTGAGAAGAGTATGTCAACGTAGAAATCTTAGCACAAACTTTACTTCACCACCACCATAGGAGGAAAGTTTGTAAAACTGAATTGTGGGTGTGGTGAGGGGTGTATTTATAGGCATTTTTAGGTTTGGGAAACTTTGCCCCTCCTGGTAGGATTGTATATCCCATACGTCACTAGCTCATGGACTCTTGCCAATTACATGAAAGAAAATGAGGGTTGCAGGCCCTGCTTGTTCAGCCCATTTGATTGGGTTTTTGGTTCAATAAACAGAAAGTTATTTCATATGGAAAATTAAACAAAAAGGCACAATATGCAATACATTTTAAACTCTGTAACTGGTATAACTAGTCATTGAAATCACATCAAGGGGACCGTTTTAATGGTACATTGTAATCAAATGTTATCTTTTTTCAGCTCAAAGAGTAATTCAAAATTAATTCTCCCCCCCCCCCCACCCAAAAAAAAAAAAAGTTCCCTGTCTCATTTGCAGAGGCATGTCTCTCTCTGCCAGTAAAACAGATGTAGGTGTCCTCAGCCAGTAAAGATTAGAAAGAATTACAAAATGAATACACATTCATATACGTAATAAATCATTTGATTACAATGCCGTATATTGAACTGATCGCTTTTAAACGCAGTACGTGCTCATGTCACCCATTCCTTTATATGCTAATTTTTTTAGATTAGCAAAAATCAAATTCACAATTTGCAGCTGATGCACAGATATTTAAAATGAAATTGCTTATATTGCTTTACACAATATAATTTTCTTTCATAGCAGAAATACTTTTTTCCCCATCATAAACCCCCCCCACAACTTTGCATTACAATATAAAAGATTCCAATATGGTTAGTACATACCATTTTAAAGTTCTGGGCTGGTAATACTGCAAAACTATCATTATAAAGAATCTTTAAAAAGATTCTGTACTTACTCCTCTGCCACGACCTCTGCCTCGTGACGATCCTCCAAAAGTAGCACTGTTTCTGCTGTGAATAGTTTCCCTGCCCTGGTTGTTTCTATCGTCAAAATAGTCATATCTACTCTTGTAGCTCTCTTCATATCGGTCAGCAGTATTATTCCTGTAGCTGCTTTTGTGTTCATTAACATAGCCAGATCTGTACTGATCTCGCCTATCATGAGAAGGCCTGTAGTCATAAGACTCATTACGTTCAAACCTGGAATAATTGCTGTGAGGAGAAAAACAGAGTGAGCTTATCAGCATAATATAAGTTAGAACATAGGCAGCAGCTGACAGTAACAGTATCATCAAGGAGATCAAAGTAATGATCCAGGTTTAACAACGCTATAGATGTTTTCTGTAGAACTAGTCACCGTGGCCAAATTTAGGAACCACAGGTTTAACTTAACATGGTCATTTTAAAACCAATAGGTTTATGGACACAAATCCAAAACGGTTTTTATTTTCACAATCTTTTAGTCATGGTTTATTTCAAATGTCGGAGCCAGATAAAGGTGTTTCAAGCAAAGCATATTTTGCAAGTTTGAGGTTGGCTCTGCTAATTTGTTTTTCTTCCTTGACATGATTTTGTAACATTTTTGTTGTTAACAGTATATTAACATAAATACTGCAAGATTTAAAAAAAAAAAAAAAAAATTCCAAAGAAAAAAACGGTGGCAATCCATGTATACACATATTCTTGACATCTGTTGTATTATCTGTCCAACAGTTCATGTGCAAAGGCTAAGGTATTACACACACAAGTGTAAAAAGGCTCACTCTGGCTCCCCCACTTCTGATATTTCTGTTCCCACATTTCAGAACAGATTGGTGGACAGAGGCTGATATCGGTGGTCATTTGGCTGTCGTGGAAAACAATGCACTTGTATTTTGTCCATTTTTTATCGTTGATCTGTATAAAAAATTGCTTGTCATGGTTTTAATGGATTTGGAAGCAAATGTGAATTTAGAGTTAGTAATGATCTTCCTATGTTGTGGTCAAATAGGTTTGGCAAACTCACTTTCCAAACTAAGAACAAATGAAACAGCAAACAACTTAGCGCAAGAACAAAATGCTGATCAGGGAGCTTTCCTGTTTCCGGAGAATGGATTTAGAAGCACATTTCATCAGATCCTCACTTTGCTCTAGTTTACAGTATTTTACATACCAGTCTTTTCCCTTTTTGTTCACAGGCCCTGTAAACCAGAGCTTGAGAAATGTATATATAACTTGAGATATGAGAGTCCAGTCACTATTTTTAAGATACAGAAGGAGAACACATGATTTGCATATGTGGTTCCCATTAACGGAAGTAGTATTATCACAGAGTTGATGTTTAGCGAGTCCATAGCAAGGTTGTGTGTGGTTCCCATTAACGGAAGTAGTATCACAGAGTTGATCTTCAGCGAGTCCATAGCAAGGTTGTGTGTGGTTCCCATTAACAGAAGTAGTATTATCACAGAGTTGATCTTTAGCGAGTCTATAGCAAGGTTGTGTGTGGTTCCCATTAACAGAAGTAGTATTATCACAGAGTTGATCTTTAGCGAGTCTATAGCAAGGTTGTGTGTGGTTGCCATTAACAGAAGTAGTATTATCACAGAGTTGATCTTTAGCGAGTCCATAGCAAGGTTGTGTGTGGTTGCCATTAACAGAAGTAGTATCACAGAGTTGATGTTTAGCGAGTCTATAGCAAGGTTGTGTGTGGTTGCCATTAACAGAAGTAGAATTATCACAGAGCTGATCTTTAGCAAGTCTATAGCAAGGTTGTGTGTGGTTGCCATTAACAGAAGTAGTATTGTCACAGAGTTGATGTTTAGCGAGTCTATAGCAAGGTTGTGTGTGGTTGCCATTAACGGAACTAGTATTATCACAGAGTTGATCTTTAGCGAGTCTATAGCAAGGTTGTGTGTGGTTCCCATTAACGGAACTAGTATTATCACAGAGTTGATCTTTAGTGAGTCCATAGCAAGGTTGTGTGTGGTTCCCATTAACGGAACTAGTATTATCACAGAGTTGATCTTTAGTGAGTCCATAGCAAGGTTGTGTGTGGTTTCCATTAACGGATGTAGTATCACAGAGTTGATCTCTAGCGAGTCTATAGCAAGGTTGTGTGTGGTTCCCATCAACAGAAGTATTATCACAGAGTTGATATTTAGCGAGTCTATAGCAAGGTTGTGTGTGGTTCCCATTAACTGAAGTAGGATTATCACAGAGTTGATCTTTAGCGAGTCTATAGCAAGGTTAACCAGTATGGTTACCACAGCATACTTTAGAGGCACACCATTTTATCAGTACTGGCAGCCCAATCTCCAGCATGGAAATGGCCCCTTAAACAATTATAAAATTGAAAAGGAACGCGAAAGCAACTCATTTTAATGATCTGGCCTGCCCAGTCTCTGACCCTCAATCGCACCAAGTTTTTATTGGATAAAGTTTAGAGGATAGTCAAACTAAATTGATCCACAAATGCCCTACATGTCTTGGGCTTGCTGCAGAATAGCTGGAAAGATGGTTGGTGAATACCTGCTAAAATGGGATTTTAATTCCTTATACTATAAATGTGAATACAAGGAAAACATTAAAATACATTTTTCATTGTTCTGAATATTGGTTTGATACTCCATTTGTTTTGTAAAACTTAACATGGGAGTTTATCACACATTTCAAGAAAATTATAAATGATCAATCATGAAATCCACCTGTTTTCAAGCAGACATGCTGACATTCAAAAATAGTACCGTACAAAAGTACACACACTATGTAGAGAATGAATATCAAGCACTCCAAGGTAACCCTTATACCCATTTTATATCACCACTGAAGTGCAGCAAAGATGCAAGTTTGTTTTTTTGTTTAGGTCAGATTTTAAAAGACAAATAATTCTGTGTACTAAGGCATAAGTACAATACTGAATTAGAACTTTGCATTGGCGGGATGAAAACAAAATGATGCATCTACATAATGTAGCCGTGATATAAATGCACTGAAGCAGGCACAGCATACAATATGGCCTGATACAATCTATATTTCGAGAATTTGTGACCAAACAATAGGCAACTAAAATACCACTGCATACATAATTTGTGTATTCAAAAAGGGATAGTATAGTCAAAATTTAACATTAATGATTCTGATAGAGCATGCAATTTTAAGCAACTTTCAAATGTACTCCTATTATCAATCTTTCTTCGTTGTCTTATCTTTATTTGAAAAAGCAGGAATGTCAGCATATGAGCTTGCCTAGTTTTGGTTCAGAATCTGGGTAGCACTTTCTGACTGGTGTCTAAATATATCAGCAAGTGCTACCCAGTTGCTGAACCAAAAATGGTCCGGCTTCTAAGCTTCCATTCCAATAAAGATACAAAGAAAAACTGATAATAGGAGTATATAAGAAAGTTGCTGTTCTATCCGAATCATGAAAGTTTAAAATTTTTGACAAGACCATACCTTTAGTCAAATGGTTAAGAATGAGAGCGAACAAAACAAACAAACATGGACACCACCTACTCTATAGAACGTTAGAGGATTGGGGGTGACAGAGTTATATAGTTACAGGAATTGTCTAAATATAACTATTTATATGCTGAATACATAGATTCTTTATAGTATTATTAGAGAACAATGCCTGTTGTGGAGTCTTAGTTTAGGCAGAACCAAACAACTAGTTTAACCAATTGTAGAAGAGATTACAATATAGTATATAGAAATAAGCTCTCAAATACGAATTGACAATACACTCTGCATCTAATATAGTGGATTACATAGAAAAATGTCAGTTAAAAAGTTCCATCACATTCATCTATATTTTATTGCTTAAACTAGGAACACACATGCATACAATAGCTAGAGCAAAAAGAATTAAAAACACTTGAACCAGGTAAATTATAAATTTCAAGATGCTGGAGTATCTGCTATATTTTCTGACAGCCAACAAACCATATATTAAGCGATAAACAAAATGTATGCTTACCTGATAAATTTCTCTTGTGGTGTATCGAATCCACGGTTTCATCCATTACTTGTGGGATACCAATACCAAAGCTTTAGAACACAGATGAAGGGAGGGACAAGACAGGTACCTAAACGGAAGGCACCAATGCTTGTAGAACCTTTCTCCCCAAAATAGCCTCAGAAGAAGCAAAAGTATCACATTTGTAAAATTTGGAAAAAGTATGAAGCGAAGACCAAGTCGCTGCCTTACAAAACCCATGTGGAAGCTACCGCTCTAGTAGAGTGAGCTGTAATACTTTCAGGAGGCTGCTGGCCAGCAGTCTCATAAGCCAAGCGGATGATGCTTTTCAGCCAAAAAGAAAGGTTGCCGTAGCCTTTTGACCTCTACGCTTTATAGAGTAGACAACAAACAATGAAGATGTTTGACGAAATTCTTTAGTTGCTTGCAAGTAGAACTTTAAAGCACGAACCACATCTAGATTGAGCAACAGACGTTCCTTCTTGAAAGAAGGATTAGAACACAGAGAAGGAACAACAATTTCTTGGTTGATGTTCCTATTAGAAACAACCTTAGGAAGGAATCCAGGTTTGGTATGCAAAACCACCTTATCAGCATGGAAAACAAGATAGGGTGAATCACACTGTAAAGCAGATAACTCAGAAACTCTTCGAGCCGAAGAGAAAGCTACTAAAAACAGAAATTTCCAAGATAAAAGCTTGATATCTATGGAATGCATAGGTTCAAACGGAACCCCTTGAAGAACTTTAAGAACTAAATTTAAACTCCATGGCGGAGCAACAGGTTTAAACACAGGCTTGATTCTAACTAAAGCCTGACAAAACACCTGAACGTCTGGAACCTCTGCCAGATGCTTGTGCAATAGAATAGACAGAGCAGAAATCTGTCCCTTTAAGGAACTAGCTGACAATCCCTTCTTCAATCCTTCTTGGAGAAAAGATAATATCCTAGGAATCCTGACCTTACTCCATGAGTAACCCTTGGATTCACACCAATGAAGATATTTACGCCATATCTTATGATAGATTTTCCTGGTGACAGGCATTCGAGCCTGAATCAAGGTATCAATGACCAACTCGGAAAAACCACGTTTTGATAAAATCAAGCGTTCAATCTCCAAGCAGTCAGCTGCAGAGAAATTAGATTTGGATGTTTGAATGGACCTTTGATTAGAAGGTCCTGCCTCAGCGGCAGAGTCCATGGTGGAAAGGATGACATGTCCACCAGATCTGCATACCAAGTCCTGCGTGGCCATGCAGGTGCTATCAAAATCACTGAAGCTCTCTCCTGCTTGATACTGGCAATCAGACGAGGGAGGAGAGGAATGGTGGAAACACATAAGACAGGCTGAAGGGCCAGGGCACTGCTAGAGCATCTATCAGCGCTACCTGGGGATCCCTTGACCTGGACCCGTAACAAGGAAGCTTGGTGTTCTGATGAGACGTCATCAGATCCAGTTCTGGTTTGCCCCATAGTTGACTCAGCTGGGCAAATACCACTACTCCGGATGAAAAGTCTGTCGACTTAGAAAATCCGCCTCCCAGTTCTCTACCCCTGGGATATGGATTGCTGAAAGATGGCAAGAGTGAGACTCTGTCCATCGGATTATTTTGGAAACCTCTACCATCGCTAGGGAACTCCTTGTTCCACCCTGATGGGTGATATAGGCTACAGTCGTGATGTTGTCAGACTGAAATCTGATGAACTTGGCAGCAGCCAATTGAGGCCACGCCTGAGGAGCATTGAATATCGCTCTCAGTTCTAGAATGTTTATCGGGAGGAGGGTCTCCTCCTGAGTCCACAAACCCTGAGCTTTCAGAGAGTTCCAGACTGCGCCCCAGCCCAGAAGGCTGGCATCTGTCATTACTATAATCCACTCTGGCCAGCAGAAACACATTCCCCTGGACAGATGGACCTGAGACAACCACCAGAGAAGAGAATCTCTGGTCTCCTGATCCAGATCTATCTGAGGAGATAAATCTGTGTAATCCCCATTCCACTGATTGAGCATGCATAGCTGCAGTGGTCTGAGATGTAGGTGAGCAAACAACTAGGTCCATTGCCGCTACCATTAGGCCGATTACCTCTATACACTGAGCCACTGACGGCCGAGAAATGGAATGAAGAGCTCGGCAAGAAGTTAGTTTTGATTTCCTGACCTCCGTCAGAAAATTTTTCATTTCTAATGAGTCTATCAGAGTCTCTAGGAAGGAAACCCTTGTGAGAGGGGAGAGAGAGAGAGAGAACTCTTTTCTATGTTCACCCTCCACCCGTGAAGAATTTGTTTAGGATCTTGAGATGCAAGATTGGTCTGAAAATGCCTTCTTTCTTGGGAACCACAAACAGGTTGGAGTAAAACCTTTGCCCCTGTTCCACTATAGGAACTGGGCGAATTACTCCCATGGTATGTAGGTCTTCTACACAACGTAAGAACGCCTCTCTTTTCATCTGGTTTGCAGATAGAGAAAAATGAAATCTCACCCTTGGGGGTGAATCTTTGAAGTCCAGAAGATATCCCTGGGAAACGATCTCTTGCCTGAGCGAAGAGAGAAAGTCTGCCCCCCACTAGATCCTGTCCCGGATCGGGGGCTACCCCTTCATGCTGTCTTGGAAGCAGCAGCAGGCTTCTTGGCCTGTTTACACTTGCTCCAAGCCTGGTTAGGTCTCCAGACTGACTTAGCTTCAGCAAAATTTCCTTCTTGCTTCGCAATAGGGGAAGTGGAAGCGGGACCACCCTTGTAGCTTTGAAAGGAACGAAAATTATTCTGTTTGGTCCTCATTTTATCCTGAGGGAGAGTATGTCCTTTCCCTCCAGTGATATCTGAGATAATCTTCAGTTCAGGCCCGAATAGTGTCTTTCCCTTGAAAGGGATATTTAACAGCTTGGATTTTGATGAAACATCAGCTGACCAGGACTTAAGCCATAACGCTCTGCGCGCCAAAATGACAAAACCTGAGTTCTTTGCCGCTAATTTAGCTAGTTGAAAAGCGGCATCTGTAATGAAAGAATTAGCTAGTTTAAAAGCTTTAATTCTATCTAAAATATCATCTAATGGGGTCTCTACTTGCAGAGCCTCTTCCAGAGCCTCAAACCAAAAAGCAGCTGCAGTAGTTACGGGAACAATGCACGCAATAGGTTGGAGAAGAAAACCTTGATGAACAAAAATTTTCTTTAGGAGACCCTCCAATTTTTTATCTATAGGATCTTTGAAAGCACAACTGTCTTCAATAGGTATAGTTGTACGCTTAGCTAGAGTAGAAACAGCTCCCTCCACCTTAGGGATCGTCTGCCACGAGTCCCGCATGGCGTCAGCTTTCTTAAAGGTAGGCGGGGGAGCGAACGGAATACCTGGTCTATCCCACTCCTTAGTAATAATATCCGTAATCCTTTTAGGGACCGGAAAAACAGTGTAAACAGGCACCGCTAGGTATTTGTCCATTTTACACAATTTCTCTGGCACCACAATAGGGTCACAATCATCCAGAGTCGCTAAAACCTCTCTGAGCAGCAAACGGAGGTGTTCTAGCTTAAATTTAAATGCCGTCATATCAGAATCTGTCTGAGGGAGCGTCTTTGCTGAGTCAGAAAACTCTCCCTCAGATAGAAAATCCCTTACCCCTACTTCTGAGCCATGTGAGGGTATATCAAATACGGCTACTAAAGCGTCAGATGGCTCTGTTCTTAACCCAGAGCTATCGCACTTCCCCTGCAACCCTGGCAATTTAGATAAAACCTCTGTGAGGGTAGTATTCATAACTGCTACCATGTCTTGCAAAGTAAAATAATTAGATGCGCTAGATGTACCTGGCGTCTCTAGTGCGGATGTTACTGGTTGTGACACTTGGGGAGAACTAGATGGCATAACCTCATTTCTTTCTGTCTGTGAATCCTCTAGTGCTACATTTTTAAGAGCTACAATATGATCTTTATAATTTATAGACATATCAGTGCAAGTGGTTCACATTCTAAGAGGGGGTTCCACAATGGCTTCTAAACATATCGAACAAGGAGTTTCCTTAATGTCAGACATGTTTAACAGGCTAGTATTGAGACAAGCAAGCTTGGAAAACACTTTATTGAATGTAAAACCAACAAATTCAAAAAACGGTACTGTGCCTTTAAGAGAAAAAAAAAATGCACACGCTCTGCAAAACTGTCTAAAAATGCATCAAATTTTCTGAAATTTTTACAGCATGTACTTAAAGTTTTATGAAGATTGCCCCACAAGTCAAATAAACAATTAACCCTTTAATGTTGAAACCGGATTGACAAAGTGTCAAAACCAGTAAAAAACACAGTCAGCACCTTGCCACAGCTCTGCTGTGGCTCCTACCTGCTTTTAGGATTAGTTTTTGTGTGAAAAAGTTGAATCGGCCCCCAAATAACAGCAGGACCCTCTGGTAATAAAGCTTGCCTCACAGAGTAATAAAAAGTGCGCAACTGAGGCGCAAAAATAGGCCCCTCCCACCGCACTCTATGTACATGGGGCCTTAAAGAAACACATCAAAGTGTTTCTGAGTAGCCATGTGGTCTAAAAACACAAGCCAAAAGACCCCTCAATAAACTACTTCAAAAACGTTTTGCCATACTTGTTTAAAAAACCTTTTACCATGCTTGTTTAAAAAAAAAAAAAAAAAAAAAAACACGTTTTGCCATGCTTTCATTAAAAAACGTTTATCATGCAAAAAACAATAAATAAGTGTCAACCAGAAATTTTTAGCCCTCATGCAAGCTGTTATACCACACTATGTCTCTGATTACAGCTTACCCTTCCCCCTATGGGGATAATGTCAGCCTTTCCCTTGAATATTATACAGTTTTTCTAGAGAAAATTGACTGAACATACCTCAGTGCAGCATAGCCTGCAAACAGTTCCTCACACTGAAGTTTCCTGTACTCCTCAGCTTTCTGTGGGAACAGCAATGGACCTTAGTTACAAATGCTAAGATCATCATCCTCCAGGCAGAACTCTTCATCTATTTTCTGCCTGAGAGTAAATAGTACAACACCGGTACCATTTAAAAATAAACTCTTGATTGAAGGTAAAAAAAACTACACTATGTCACCACACTTCCCTTTACACTTCCATCTTGCTGAGAACCGGCAAAGAGAATGACTGGGGGGTGGAGTTAGGGGAGGAGCTATATAGAAAGCTCTGCTGTGGGTGCTCTCTTTGCCACTTCCTGTTGGGAAGGAGAATATCATCCATAAGTAATGGATGAAACCGTGGACTCTATACACCTTACAAGAGAAATATACTAAGCCCTTACAATCCGAGGGCTATATTATGTTTAACAATAAGGCTAAGATTGAAGGCTGAGAGACTGGTATAGGTATTAGTATATCAACAAGTCATTAAATAAACCTAGGTAAGCGGTTAAAAATTAGGCAACACGGAGAGACAGAGCTACTCCTGTCGGACCCCTGACGCGCGTTTCATAAAGAACGCTTCCTCAGAGGGGGTGCGGGCCGCTGCTACTGGGCATGATTTATTGCGCTTAAACACCCACCACCCAAGCGTAATTTGTTAGAATACGTAGTATCAGTATGTTCCATTGGTTACTGAGCCCGTCAATCAATTTGACGTCATCTGATGATTCATGTACTAGTGATTAGAAAGAGGGCGTGTTTGGGGGAGTGAATTGATTTCACTAGAAGTACCAATCCTCGATCTTGCTTGTCACATTTCTGAGAGTTGTGTTACAGTGAAAAGGGCCGATTGGCAGATCACATTTGTGTGTAAACAATGCCAATGTTAGCATACTATGATAACGTTATTATTCCTGAATGGATAAATATGTTATATCATTGAGCTAATTCGGCTCTAAGAATAGATAATATATACATTCATAATCTGATGTTGCAATGTTTGAATCCTCATTTGCGTCACAGTTGCCGTTTATGTCATCAATTTGTAATACAGCGTAGTCAGATTTTAATTTATTCAACAAAATGAGTGAATAAATAATTGAAATAAATTTGACATAAAGTTCACTAAATTATCACCATTACAGCATTATTGCTTTTATTAAAGAGATTGCATGTTAAGCAATATCGTGTGTTAACAGAGAATGGAGTAAGGAGGAGTCCCATTCATTCAGTTTGGAATCTCTTGTATACATTCTATATCTTTCTCTATACCTAGAGACTACATATGATTGCATATAAGTACTATGAATATTTAACTCGTTCATAAAAAATGGTTTAAAGATGTATTATATGAATATTAAAGGGACTCTGTACCCAATTTTTTTCTTTTGTGATTCAGATAGAGCATGCAATTTTAAGCAACTTTCTAATTTACTCCTATTAGCAAATTTTCTTTGTTCTCTTGCTATCTTTATTTGAAAAAGAAGGCATCTAAGTTTTGTTTGTTTCAGTCCTCTGGACAGCACTTTTTTTATTGGTGGATGAATTTATTCACCAATCAGCAAGGACAACCCAGGTTGTTCACCAAAAATGGGCCGGCATCTAAGCTTACATTCTTGCATTTCAAATAACGATACCAAGAGAATGAAGAAAAATTGCTAATAGGAGTAAATTAGAAAGTTGCTTAAAATGTCATGCTCTATCTGAATCACAAAAGAAAAAAAATTGGGTACAGTGTCCCTTTAATATTCATATAATATATCTTTAAACCATTTTTTATGAACGAGTTAAATATTCATAGTACTTATATACAATCATATGTAGTCTCTAGGTATAGAGAAAGATATATAATGTATACAAGAGATTCTAAACTGAATGAATGGGACTGCTCCTTACTCCATTCTCTGTTAACACACGATATTGCTTAACATGCAATCTCTTTAATAAAAGCAATAATGCTGTATTGGTGATAATTTAGTGAACCTTATGTCAGCTTTATTTCAATTATTTATTCACTTATTCTGTTGAATAAACTAAAATTTGACTACGCTGTGTAACAAATTGATGACATAAACAGCAACTGTAACGCAAATGACGATTCCAACATTGCAACATCAGATTATGAATGTATATATTATCTATTCTTAGAGCCGAATTAGCTCAATGATATAACATTTATCCATTCAGGAATAATAACGTTATCATAGTATGCTAACATCGGCATTGTTTACACATAAATGTGATCTGCCAATCGGCCCTTTTCACTTTAACACACCTCTCAGAAATGTGACAAGCAAGATCGAGGATTGGTACTTCTAGTGAAAGCAATTTACTCCCCCAAACACGCCCTCTTTCTAATCACTAGTACATGAATCATCAGATGACGTCAAATTGATTGACGGTCTCGGTAACCAATGGAACTTCCTGATACTAAGTATTCTAACCAATTACGCTTGGATGGTGGGTGTTTAAGCGCAATAAATCATGCTCAGTAGCAGCGGCCCGCACTCCCTCTGAGGAAGCGTTCTTTGTGAAACGCGCGTCAGGGGTCCGACAGGAGTAGCTCTGTCTCTCCTTGTTGTCTAATTTTTAATCGCTTACCTAGGTTTATTTAATGACTTGTTGATATACTAATACCTATACCAGTCTCTCAGCCTTCAATCTTAGCCTTATTGTTAAACATAATATAGCCCTTGGATTGTAAGGGCTTAGTATATTATCACTTAATATATAGTTTGTTGGCTGTCAGAAAATATAGCAGATACTCACTTCAGCATCTTGATATTTATAAATTTACCTGGTTCAAGTGTTTTTATTTCTTTTTGCTCTAGATATTGTATGCATGTGTTCCTAGTTTAAGCAATAAAATATAGAATGAATGTGATGGAACTTTTTAGCTGACATTTTTCTATGTAATCCACTATATTAGATGCAGAGTGTATTGTCAATTTGTATTTGTGGAGCTTATTTCTATATACTATATTGTATTCTCTTCTACAATTAGTTAAACTAGTTGTTTGGTACCACCTACTCTATGAATAGTATTGCAACCTTAGCTGTGACAACAAATCCTTTAGTTTGTTCAATCAAGTCTAGTGATTCTCTGACTTGACTGACCATTGTGCATGTAGCCAAAAAAAAGCTCAACTCTCTTCTGATAAAATGGTCCATTTGTCACACTGCATATTATTTACCTGCCAATTGTACTTTCCCTTGTATAAGGAGAGATCCTTAAGGTGTCTGAAGGTCTTGAGCGATGTTCTCTGTACCTGTAGTCATACTCCAACTCTGAAACAAAATAAGTGAATGATTCAATTTGTAAAGTCCTGTGATTGTGAAAGGTAAATCAAAGAAACACAGCTGAGGTGGCAATCCTAACTGTGTGGCTGCTGGTTAGGGACCCAGGTGGAAAGAGACCTTGACGTGGTCCTAGGCTTAAAGGGACACTGAACCCAATTTTTTTCTTTTCCGATTCAGATAGAGCATGCAATTTTAAGCAACTTTCTAATTTACTCCTATAATCAAAATTTTCTTCATTCTCTTGGTATCTTTATTTAAAAAGCAAGAATGTAAAGTTTAGAAGCCAGCTCATTTTTGGTTAACCTGGGTTGTTCTTGCCGATTGGTGGATAAATTCACCCACCAATAAACAATTGCAGTCCAGGGTTCTAAACCAAAAATTATCTGGCCCCTTAGCTTAGATGCCTTCTTTTTTAAATAAAGATAGCAAGAGAACGAAGAAAAATTGATAATAGGAGTAAATTAGAAAGTTGCTTAAAATTGCATGCTCTATCTGAATTATGAAAGAAACAGTTTGGGTCCAGTATCCCTTTAAAGGGACAGTTTACAAAAAAAAAAAAACTTTCTCCCCTTTAATGTGTTCCCAATGATCCACTTTACCTGCTGGAGTGTATTAAATTGTTTACAAGTATTTCCTTTACCCTTGTATTGCCATTTTAAATAGTTGATTTAGTCTGTTGTATTCTGAAAGCTTCTGGAATTAGGTCCAAGCTATAGATAAGCTGTGTAAACACAGCCACCAGAAGAAATTACATTCCCAGTGGAGTATGGAAGAGATAAAGTAATAAAATGTTAATTTTCTATTGTTTTCTACAAGTATTAGTCTTTGGTTTACAAACAGATACAAGATAAAGAAGCAGGTATATGTACACAATGTGATAAAGTAACGAGATCTAATATCTACAAGCTTTACCCATTTTATTAGGTTGTTCCTTCAAAACGCAAAATCAGCTAATTCATATGCACAAATAAACCTTAAGAGGGACATTAAACACAATTTTTTTCTTTCAGAACTTAGAAAGAGCATGTGATTTTAAACAACTTTCCGATTTACTTCCATTATCTAATTTGGTTCATTCTCTTGATTTTTTATAAATAAAGCATATCTAAATAGGCTAAGTAGCTCCTGATTGGTTGCTGCACATAGGTGCTGCGTGTGATTAGCTCACCTATGTGTATTGCTATTTCTTCAACAAAAGGATATCTAAAGAATTAAGCAAATTAGATAATAGAAGTAAATTGGAATGTTGTTAAAAATTGTACTCTCTACCTGGATCATTAAAACAAAACTTTTGGGTTTCATGTCCCTTTAAAAAGCAAATTCTCACACATTTTATCCTCTGCAGTTGGTAAAAAAAAAAGTAATTGAAGACACATTAAGGGAAAAACAATTTTATAGTATACTGTCCCTTTAAGCCATTTTGACGTCAAATACAACTAACTTCCATTTTTGCTTTGTAACACTGTGTGCTTGCAGGAGTGTGCCGTGCGTATATATATATATATATATATATATATATATATATATATATATATATATATATATATTCCCTTTATTACATATTCCCCGGTTTTGCATAACACTGTTATATTAATACACATTTTACCTCTGTAATTACATTGTATCTAAGCTTCTGCAGACTGCCCCCTTTTTTTCAGTTCTTTTGACAGACTGCATTTTAGCCAACCAGTGATCAGTCCTAGGTCACTACACGTGCATGAGCTCAATGTTATCTATATGAAACACTTGAACAAAATGCCCTCTAGTGGTCAAAATGCATTCAGATTAGAGGCAGTCTTCGAGGTCTAAAAAAATAGCATATAGGAACCTCCTAGTTTTAGCTTTCAACTAAGAATACCAAGAGAACAACGCAAAATTGGTGATAAAAGTAAATTGAGAAGTTGTTTAAAATTACATGCCCCATTTAAATCATGAACTTTTTTTTTTTTACTCGACTGTCCCTTTAAAGGGATAGTAAATCCAGATGTTATTTTTCATGATTCGGATAGAGCAGGCAATTTTAAGCAACTTTCTAATTGACTCCTATTATATTTTTTTCTTTGTAGTCTTGGTATCTTTATTTGAAAAAGGAGAAAAGTAAATCTTAGGAGTCAGACAGTTTTTGGTTCAAAACCTGGGTAGCTCTTGCTGATTGGTGACTAAATGTAGCGCTACCCAGGTTCTGAACCAAAAATGGCAGATTCCCAAGCTTTTACATTCCTGCTTTTCAAAGCAAGATACTAAGACTATCTAGAACATTTGATAACAGGAATAAATTATAAAGTTGCTTAAAATTGCTGCTATAGCTGAATCACAAAAGAAAAAAATGGGTTTACTATCCCTTTAAATGCAGCACATTGTAACCCAGACTACGTGTAGGATATATTATTGGGTTGGAGATAAAACCTCAGTAGGGTGATATAGATTACAGCCGTGTGTAGCCACAATCTCGCAGCACTTATAATAAGAAACTAACAGGGAGGACAAGAATATGGCTACACCGTACCTCTCCTGTACCTTCCTCGACTACCCCTGTACGCCATGTTAGGTATCTCAGGTCTGGTCTTCAACGCCACAAAATGAAAGCTAGCGCGACACTGGTTTACACCGGAACCAGACGAACAGCGTCAGTGATTGGCTAGCTTCACACGCAAACCTTCCCATGAAACCTAGTAACAAAAAAAAAAAAAAAAACGAACTAACCAGAAATGACGTCATTGCACGCAAAAATGACTGGCGATTTAATGTCACGTGATCCAAGAGATCGTTATTAACCCATTGTTATCAACAAATGATGTGTTTATGTTTTCTTGACAGCCATAGCTCACGATATGAAAGTTTTAACTTATTTGTTGATAACTATAAACCTTTTATGTTATTGAAATATCTAATGGATCAGCAAAAAGTGTTATCACAAATCAGAGACAAAATAAGATTTGGCTTTCAAGTTGAGATATAACATGTTTTATTTCATTTTAAATGAAATTTAGCTATATTAAAATCAAACAATCTATATAATATGCATTTTTTTAAATTAAATTGACATTTGATACATCAGTTTGTTTCATTGCTATAATCAGGAGTGTAAAAATCATTTGAAGGGAAAGTCTAGTCAAAATTAAACTTTAATGATTCAGACAGGGCATGTCATTTTAAATAACTTTCCAATATACTTTTCTCATAAAATTTGCTTTGTTCTCTTGTTATTCTTTGTTGAAAGCTAAAACTAGTTAGGCTTATATGCTAATGTCTAAGCCCTTGAAGCCCGCCTCGCTCTTATCTGAATGCATTTGACGTTTTTCACAGCTAGTTCATGTGTGCCATATAAATAACATAGTGCTTACTCCCGTGGAGCTATTTATGAGTCAGCACTGATTGGCTTAAAGGGACACTGAACCCAAATGTTTTCTTTTGTGATTCAGATAGATAGAGCATGACATTTTAAGCAATTTTTTAATTTACTCCTTTTATCAAATTTTCTTCATTCTCTTGGTATCTTTATTTAAAATGCAAGAATGTAAGTTTAGATGCCGGCCCATTTTTGGTGAACAACCTGGGTTGTTCTTGCTGATTGGTGGATAAATTGATCCACCAATAAAAAAGTCCTGCCCAGAGTGCTGAACCAAAAAAAAAAAGCTTTTTTAAAATAAAGATAGCACGAGAATAAAGAAAAATTGATAATAGTAGTAAATTAGAAAGTTGCTTAAAATTAACTTATCATCAAAATTGCTTTGTTCTCTTGTTATTCTTAGTTGAAAGCTAAACATAGGTAGGCTCATATGCAAATTTCTGAGCCCTTGAGGACTGCCTTTTATCTGAATGCATTTTACAGTTTTTCACAGCTAGATGTCATTAGTTCACGTGTTAAAAATTATTTAAGAGTCAGCAATAATTGCCTGAAATGCACGCCTGTCAAAAGATCTGAGATAAGGAGGCGGTCTGCAGAAACTTAGATACAAGGTCATTACAGAGGTAAAAAGTATATTTCTATAACAGTGTTTGTGTAAAACTGGGGAATGGTAAATAAAGGGATTATCTATCTTTTTAAACAATAACATTTTTGGTGTTTACTATCCCTTTAAGCAACTTCTAATTTACTCCTATTATCAATTTTTCTTTGTTCTCTTGGTATCTTTATTTGAAAAAGATTGGTGGCTAAATGTAACCAACAATCAGCAAGTGCTACCCAGGGTTCTAAACCAAAAATGGGTAAGCTCCTAAGCTTACATTCTTGCTTTTTCAAATAAAGATAGCAAGAGAACAAGGAAAAATTGATAATAGGAGTAATTTAGAAAGTTGCTTAAAATTGCATGCTCTATCTGAACCATGAAAGAAAAACATTGGGTTTCATATCCCTTTAATATTACAGTGATTGGTTATGCAAAACTAGGGAATGGGTAATAAAGGGAATATCTATCTTATTTAACAATAATTCTGGAGTAGACTGTCGCTTTAATTTTAATCCTTGCACCCAGAAAACTGGAAGTAGATAGGTTTAGATATATTTGGGTTTCTAAAAACTCCTATGGGTTGTAATCACCTACAGAAAAAAAAGACAATTAAATAGTTTTGCTAGACTCTTGGTTTGGAGGTGAGTTTATAAATGAGTAGTTTGAGATATCAATTTCTAAATGCTAACATTTCCCATAGTAAATAAATGAAGTTGACAGTTTTTGCTGTTAAACTGCCTCTTATCTCAGTGCATTTTGACAGTTTTTCCACAGTTAGACATGGTTAATTCATGTGTGTCATATAGATAACATTGTGCTCACTCCCATTATGTTATTTAGGAGTCAGCACTGATTGGCTAAAATGCATGTCTGTCAAAAGAACCGAAATAAGGGGGCAGTCTGCAAGGGCTTAGAAATAAGATAATCAAGGAGGTACAAAGTGTAATAATATAACAGTATTTGTTATACAAAACTGGGGAATGGGTAATAAAGGGATTATCTATCTTTTTAAACAATAAAAATTCTGGAGTAAACTGTCCCTTTAAGCTCGAAGATGGTGGCTACCAAGATGAAGTTGAGGATCTTGTGGCACTTGTAATGAGGTTAAAATACAATAATGGATTAAAAGAGAGCTGCATGCCCAGGACGAAAAACAATAACATGATGAGTACTAACCATGTTCCTGGGGTTATACCCAGCAGTTTATGCACCTTTCAATTTAAAAATAAAGTTTTTTTGTTTGTTTTTTGGTGGTGGATGGTATTTTTTTTTTATAATAGGAATCAGAGGAATCAGCTTAATAGTTTTCCCTGGGATTTGAAAAAGACAGAAGTAGATGGTTTACATGTAATTATGTAAAATAATAAAAACAAAAGCGAGTAGTTTTTTTTTATTTATTTTCAAAATGATTTTTTTTTTTTTTTTAAAGTTTCATATACAAAACCCTGGAAACATAAAACATGCAAGTTTTTCTAAAGGCTAAGTATGACTTATGTATAACTAATGGATTGTAATAGTTCCCAAAGGCTCCTACTGCAACAGTGCAATATACAAACTGCAATAATATGAATAACAACAACAAAAAGGTTTTCTGATGAATTGAAATACCATTTATAATTGTGTTTAATGACAATTATCTCACAAATAGAAGATAAACAATCCTCACAGCTTTCCTAACGGATTGTAATAGACTCTGAAGGATCCCACTCCAATGCATGCATGAATTTGCTGATGTTTCTATAACATTCTATAACTGCAGTCAAATGATTAAGAACAAAAGGAAAAAAGATGTGTGCCCATAGGGGGCGCCTCTTGTTAACTCAATAATACGAAATCAAACAATAAGACAAACTTAAACATAAAGTCCATAAAATATGAAACAGGCAGCTGTTTGTCAAATGATGGTCAAATCCTGGTACTTGGCAATCTGGAGAAAGAAAAACAAAGGCGCCACAATGGCCTAGTACCACCAAAAAAGATTATGTAAATTAATATAGTAAGAGATATACTCACAAGAGTATTGCACCCAATGGTCAAATTGATTAATGCTGCTCAAATTGTGTACATAATATTTCCTATACGTCTACAGGTATTGCATTCTGATTGGTTGGGTACATACTTGTATGTTTTCTAGGCATCTGCACAATTTCGGAAATATGGCCACAGGCATCGGCAATTGGCACATCTGTATGAAAGTGCAACACACAAAGATTTGGAGTTGCACAAATATATCTGGCGCAAAGAGCCACTGCAGCCATATTCGGCATTCATTTGCCAAAGCCACCCATGCCTACTGTTTTCAGTGCTTTGGGTTAAAGTGCTCTGTATCCAAAGAGTTAAAACTATCATATACATGTGTCTAATAAATAAATATATATATATATATATGTGTGTGTGTGTGTGTGTGTATATAATATATACTGTGTATATATATATATATATATATATATATATATATATATATATATATATATATATAATCCTGGACAAATGGATGCACTCTCAGGTCTTTTGGTGAAAAAGTAAATACTCTTTAATGGAACGTTTTCGGGGAATTCCTCCCCATCATCAGCATAAACATGTAGTGCATTAAACAAACTTATATACAAAATAAAGTGATTAGATCATTTAAAATACCTGTGTGATTAAGTGTACTCTCAGTGAAGTGGCGCCAAACAGTGTATGTGTGGAACGCATATCCTGCGTTCCATTGTGTGAACCGGAAGAGGTTAAAGTGGTTCTATGTCCGGTTATTATAATTATAATAAAATAAAGTATAACATAAGTATAATGATGTCATATGACATAATTTGTAAAGTATAGTAGTGTACATAAGTGGTCCGTTATATATATTGCTGCATATTTAATAGTGTCACTCTCTGTGCGCAGCTTGTATTTACATATGGGAACTTCCCTTTTTCATTATCTCTTGTGTGCCCGTGTGGAGTATCTTGGTGCATTTACCTATTATTCTCCTTTGTGCTTAACCCTGCTTATAAATTTAGTATAAGTCTCACCCGATCGTTTCTAAACCTTATCAGGGGACCGCCGTCTTATCCTGGTTGGCATGGTGACCGGTTGTTGTGCCGGATCTACTTAGGCGGATGGTTCTATTTACCCCGCTTATAATATTACTTAGTTACTTGGTTATTTAAATAGGTCTAATAACCTAAAACTAATGAATTTACATTGGCATGTTTTGCTTATACAGTAAATGTATCCTCCACATGCCCTAGAGCCCATATGATGACTATTATTGTGCCAACCTGTTGTTAAGGGCTACCATTATCAGGGATAAAGAGGGGGTATAAAGAATATTCTCTAATTAATATTGTATAGGATTCCTTGTCCGTTGTCCCTGTTACAGCTTAATGCTTTACTTAGGTATCTATGTGGGCAAGTATTATATATATATATAAAGAAAAAATGAAATTAAAATGAAAGTTAAAGTTAAAATTAGAATTTTAAAACATGAATTAGTTAGAGCAACCCTGGTGTTGTTGCTTCTATGTACACTAAGTGTTAGTGTTATGTATATTGGTTTTGGTACTGTTCTATTTGTTCTAGATTATAGCTATCCTTTCTTTTCATCCATACCCCTTGTAGGCAGTTTGTTAGTTCTAAATTTCTTAGCATGTGTTGAACAAACTGTTAATTCCATATTTAGGCATATGGCATAATTCTGGCACATTGCTAAGTAAGAATTTCCTTCAGAGTTTAAGTTTTGAATGGAGTGTTGTATAGTAGTCCCAGTTTAGTGACCCTGCTAAATGTCCATTCACAACCTGTCTTGCATGGTGCTTAGAGTGGTGTTTTCTTCAAAATGGGGGTTATTTCCATCCCCTAATGTTTTATCTGTCCATGGTTCACTGTTATGTGGCTCTGTGGTATCCGTGGTTAATTTCCTGTATCTTGTATGGTAGAGTTGTCATCTGGATTTAGTGTCGATGAATATTAGCCTTAAGGTTGCTCCATAATTTAAGTATACATGAGTGAATATGGGCTATTGGCTAAGGGGGACCGGGTACTGTTGATTAGAGGGGATCACCTCTGTGCCCCCCCCCCCCCAAAACAGGTTGTGTGCCCTGCACTGAATAGTCTACCTCTAGAGGGGCCTGACTTCCAGTGCATCGCCACATTATACTCAAGGTCCACACACCATGCCCCAGTATGTATCTCTACTTAAATGAGCGCCTTAAAGTCTGGTGGAGAGTTTAGTCCTCCTGGGGCTATAGTGCCCAATCTATACATCCACTCTGCCTCTCTTCTTAGCAGGGCCTTGTTCCGGTCACCCCCCCTGTCCAGGGGGGGGGACATGGTAAATCAGGATGTACCTGATGGTAGATACTTGATGTCCCATTCTTGCGCAATGCCTGGCCACTGGTTGGTCCGAATCTCCTTGGTCCAATGCCTGTCCTATGGCCCGTCTGTGGTTGGCCATCTTTTCGCGGAGTGTTCCGCTCGTTTTACCCACATAAAACCGGGCACATGGGCAGAATAAAAGGTATACTACAAATGCAGTGTTGCAGGATATTGAGTGTTTGATCTTAAACACTTTGTTTGTATGCGGATGGTGAAAGGTCTTTGTTGCCATTAGGCCATTGCATGTTGTGCACCCCAGGCATCGGTATGAGCCTTTGATGTTAGTGTGAGCTGTATCCATGTAGCTAGGTTTAGGGTCTGTTCGTACTAGGATATACCTGAGATTAGTGCCCCTCCGGTATGCTACCATCGGTGTCAGGTTGTGCGTAAAGGTCAGTTTAGGGTCAGTTTGAACTACTGGCCAGTGTTCTCTTAATATTCTGCCATCCATTGTAGTATTAGGTGAGAAAGTTGTTGCCATTATCAGTTTGTTGGCTTTCTCTCTTGGATTGTCCTTATATATCAGGCTGTCCTGGGTATATGGAAGGACTTTTTCCAAGGTGTTGTCAACTATCTGTTGTTTGTAACCCCTCTGCAGAAATTTGTCCCTCATGAGTTGCAACTGTGAGACCCCTGTGGCAATGCTGTAATTGTTGCATATGACTCTAGTCATCTGGGACTTGACTATGCCTTTTAGTAGGGCTGGAGGGTGACAGCTGGTGGCATTTAAGATTGAATTTCTGTCAGTGGGCTTACTGTAGAGCGTGGTTCCTAAGACATTACCTTCTATGAAAATGTTGAGGTCTAGGAATTGTATCTCTTTGTGATGGTGTGTCATTTTAAATCTCACTGGTGTGGGGGTGCTGTTCCAATCCCTGAACCAGTCTAGTAGTGCCTGTTGTCCCCCTCGCCAAATCATGAACACATTTAACAAACGTTTACTTGGCATACATGGACACTCAAAATATGTTCATATGTAGAGGTTTAGATTTCAGAACACAACTCCTTACTAGTTACTTAACCCCTTCATGCGGGGGTGCAAGTGTTTAGATCAGAACAAAGTTGGAGGAAAAATGAAATCATGCGATTGTTGTTGCAATCATGTGATTTCAAGGCCGGCTCAAATCATGCAAGACTGCCTACGCTACTAGGCACGCCCCCTAGACCAATTTTTACTGCACAAAAAGGGTAGGCTGCAGAACGACATATAAGGTAAGACATTCCATGCAGTCCTAACAGCCTTAAAGGGACATTAAACACTAAATGCTAGATAAAATGATGCATTCAAAGAAACAATTAGTCTGAGAATAACATGTAGATATATTTACATTTTCATTAGCTGTTTAAATATTGACTAAACAAGTGTAAAGTTTTAGTGTCTATAAAACAATGGGAGCCGCCATGTTGTAACTTAAGTTACCTTCTCTGCTGTGGCCAATTACAGACATTTATAAATAGGTCACTAGAGTGTGCAGCCAATGGCTATGTGGAATATAACAATGTTCTGCACGTCCAATTCTAACATGAACTGAAAATGTCACAATTTCAGAATGTTATTACAGGAAAAGGGGACAAAATAAATAATGAAAGTCGATTGCAGAGATATTTTTATTTCTATAGTTTATCATTTTATATTACCATCTCAACGTGTTTAATGTCCCTTTAAAGACCAGCGCTGTTAGGACAGCATGGAACTTCCTAACTGAATAAAGAGGTTAAAGGGACATGAAAACCCAACATGTTTCTTTCATGATTCAGATAGAGCATGTCATTTAAAAATAAATTAAGCTTCCAATTTACTTTAATTATAAAATGTGCTTTGTTCTCATGTTATTCTTTGTTGTAAAGATATCTAGATGGGTAGCGTGCACGTCTGCACCACTACATCACAGGAAAAAGTGCTCTTGCTAATGCATGATTGTTGTAAAACTATTGCTATATAGTGTTGCAGATGTGCACACTTATGAACTTACCGTCCTGCTTTTCAACAAAGGATAACAAAACAAGACAATTGTATAATATAAATAAATTGGAAAGTTGTTTAGAATTGTATGTTCTCTCTGAATTGAATCATTAAATAATTTTTTTGGAAGGGTTTATGTCCCTTTAAGGAAGAAACACCACGTGCTCTAATGAGTGTAGGCAGCGAAGTATCTATGTCAGTCAATCCTTCTCATTCCTACAGTGCAATTATTTATCAAAATCTATTCTTGATTTTTATAGAATCATAATGCAAAAACACAGTATGAATCCTCCTGAAATCTGATGTATTCAGTATAGTTGCACAGATACCATTTTTTTAAGACTGAGTACAAGTACCAATACTTTTTTCAAGTACTCGCCAATACCAATTACCAATACTTTATTGTCATGTGACAGTTTCCCAAGCACAATACAGAGACTAATGATTTAGTTACTCACACAGACACAAAACACTCTGTCACACAGACACACGCTCTCACAGACACACTTTGTTGAAGGATCAGCAATGTACTACTGGGGGCTAGCTCAACAAGTTAAGTGAGCTAATTACAGGATAAATGTATGTGCAGCCACCATCAGCTAGCTCCCAGTAGCGCATTGCTGCTAGTGAGCATATAAACATGTGTTTCAACAAAGGATACCGAAAAAACAACTTTCTGAATAATTTTGACTTTACTGTCCCTTTAATCAGTGTATAAAATTCAAAAGGAGTTTGCATGGAGTAAAATCTGTGAGAGAATTGAAGAGGTACTGCCAATGCCTAAGCATGCTAGGGCTGAATAAACCAAACATGCTACTGTGACACAATATAATAAATCCGCTGCAAAATTATGATTTACACTGAAAGAGACAGTCTATAAAAAAAGAAAGCATCATTTTTTTTTTTTAATGTAAAATCCTGTCCGGAAAGCCAATAATAAAAATGTATTCAGTTCTACACAAGTACACATGCCCTGCTTCACAAATTCAAGGTTGATTTTACCAGTTTTTGTAAGGGCAGGTGTTCCTTTTAAAAGCCAGAAAGCTTTAAAAAAAAAAAAAAAAAAAAAGATTTATAAGATCATGAGAAATGAATTTGCTCTTAAAAAGAGTAACTTTACTCGAAAAGAGAGAAATTTGAGGTGAAATATTTTGTAACAGGCAAATTAACACACTGCATCAAAAAATTAAACAACGCCATAAATATTAAGAATTCATATAGGGAGAATAGCTTGTTTCAACATTACTGAATTTAAATTTGTTTTGTGTACCCTGCAGAGCTAAATATATTTGAAAAAATGGTCCATAACCATATTTTACAAAATGAATAAAATATAAATAAAACTGTGGTCTGAAAAGCACTGCAGCATTCTGGGAGTTGAACTTTGACTACCTACATTTGATTTAACTTTTATTTGAAATTATTAAAAAAAACACAAACAAAAGAAAACCCTTTGTTTAAAAATAAAATGCTCTAAGGAAAGGACCATTTTATTTTATACTTAAAGTCTCCTTTATTAGCTTGTGCCATATTTTGACACGTATGAAAAACGTATTGAACGTTGTGTAGATAACTTGCTGCCAAAAGTCTTATATCACTGACACAGATAACAATATGCAATTGCATTGAATATGAAACAAGCACACATTTGTTTAAATTAGACTGGGACCACAATTATGCCCAATTTTTGCTGTGATACAAAATTATGCATATACTGATCATCATCATAGATCAGCTAACCTCAAACTTCCATGCGCTGTCGCTTTATTGCCCTCTCTCACTAGGTCTGCACCCCCCCCCCCCTGAAGTGCGCTCTCCTGAAACAATTTGTGTTAGCGCGGCAGCACGAAAGGCAGAAGCTCTCTCGCGTCACGTCCCTTCTTCCCTCAAAACTGTTCTAAAAGTATCGGTAGAGGTATCGGAGCATTTTGCACGAGTACTTGTGCAAATGCTCAGTATCAGCACCGATACCAATATCGGTGCATTCCTAGTATTTAGTAACAGACTTCGGCTGCACAGATTATAGTCATCTAGGAAAAGTAAACTTTCAGCCCACATCTGCAATTAGGAGAAATTAGCAGTTTTTTTAACATCTCAAATTATCTTTGACTTGACGGTCAGCAACAACAAAATGTTAAAAGGACCACTAAACACAAATTATAAACTACATGATTTTGAACCTTCATATCAGAGAATAATTTTACAATGAAAACAGCAGCTTTATTTTGTCAAATAAGTATATTGTGTTATGTTTATTAATTTTACTAATTCCCCCCCCCCCCCAAAGAAAAGAACCCTGCTAACCAATCACAAACTAATATACAGATAACGCACAAACTCGGTTTTGCACATGTGCAGTTGAGAGAGACTGGGGAAGCCTGCCCTTATCTCTTCCCTTAAAGTGAATGTAAAGTTTAATGAAAAAGTGCCCAGTTTTTAAAAATACAGGGGCACTTTCATTCATTAAACTTTACAATACAGCTTCTTTTTTAATATACTTACTTTTCTTTAGGGAAAGCAGGCTGACAATCCTCCGTCCGCATCTCCTGCTATAGTAAGCACATAGATGACTAATCTGGCTTCCTGCAATCGTTGAATGGCCCCATGAGCTGGACGCCAAAGGGGGCACGCAATAATTGGAGGAAGCCGGATTTGCCATCGATTTGCTAGCTATAGCAGGAGGTCCTGGTGGAGGATTCCCGGTCTGCTTTCCATAAAGCAAAGGTAAGTATTAAAAAAAAAGAAAAAAAAAAAAAAAAGAGGCTTCATTGTAAAGTTTAATGAATGAAAGTGTCCCTGTTTTTAAGAGTATTTTCAAAAACCAGGCACGTATTCATTAAAATGTACATTCTTTATAAAGTGGTTTAGCACTAATAACTATTGCAAAGAATGATTCTCCTATCATGATTGTTGATGCAATACTGATAATCCACCTTTTACAAACATGTGAATGAATCACACCTCCCTGGGAGAAAGTAAAACAAGCAAACATTTTAGACCTATTTTACTACAAAAGGCAGCAAAGTAAATAGTGAATGTATATTCACTATAATAATGAAACATTTTATGTGGTGTTAAAATGTCAAGTTTAATGGTCCTTTAATTTACCATGATAGACTATGCTTTTTTTAAAACATCATAAAAAGAAAGTCTTACGTATTTTATTAATAAATTACAAGACCCTAATATTTACAGCCATGCATATTACAATGGAAATGTAACATTAATGGACATACACAGAAGTTAAACAAAGTAGTATATGTTTAATGTGTAATCTAAAGAAGACAAATACAAAACTGTTCGGCTTGTCTTCAAGACTAAAGAAACAAAAACGTACTATTAACATTTAAAAAAGAAGACTTTTTAAAACACTGGTTGACATCTAGACACGCATTATTCATCTGTAGGCATTGCTGCAGTTTCTTCGGAATCACTTTCCTCACTTTCTGCATTGTCATCACTTTCAACGGTCACATCTACCTGATCATCCTGGGTGTCAAATGGATTCTCACCCTATAATAAAATGAAAAAGTTAAGATTGACAAAAGAAATAAGAAGTTGTGAGACTTTAAAAGTTAATGTAGACTAATACATAGGGCAAAACGTATCATGATTGCACATGAACATGCATGCCTGAAATTGCCACTTACGATGCTCCATTGTATGGTGAAATCTAACATTTCGCAAGAGCTTTCAAGTGCAATGCCACCCCCTGTTCCTGCAATTCAAAAGCATAACAGCAGGTCATGTTAAACCCCCAGAATCAGTAAGTGTTTGGGTGAATGTTCTTGTCCCAACTGAGGTGGCGGAGAGGCAAAATAGTTTCTGCTTCTAAAATGTATGGCTGCTCCATATAACCTCAAAAGTTGTGAATGCAGCTTAAAAGGGACAGTCTGCTCTAGAACGTTTGTTTGAAAAGATAGATAATCCCTTTATTACCCATTTCCCAGTTTTGCACAACCATGACTTGACTCCTTATTTCAGTTCTTTTGACAGACGTGCATTTTAGCCAATCAGCGTTGACTCATAAATAGCTCCATGGGAGTGAGTGCAATGTTATCTGACACACATGAACTAGCGCTGTCTAGCTGTGAAAATCTGTGAAAATCTGTCAAAATGCACTGAGATAAGAGGCAGCCTTTAAGGGCTTAGAAATTAGCATATGAGCCTACCTATTACCATTTACCCCACAATAGAAACATAAAGCTAATAATCTGCTAGATAAAATCACAATTCTCCTTGCAGTAGTTTAGCAATGCAAAGCATTTGTGGTCAGTAGGAAATTCCTTTCCAAACACAACTTAACTGAAATGATTAACTGGTAGAAAAGTTGTGAATTGAATGTGTCCTCATAGCTAATCCAAAAGAGAAAAACGGCTAAATCTGAGTGAACAAAACACTTCCCAGCCTAGTACTTAAAAGCAGGTAGCTAATCCTTTATCTAAATGCTGCAGTCCTCTTTCACTATGCCAGCCTGTGATATGGTAAAGAACACATTGTCAGAATATTCTTATTTACTGTATACACAAAATAAGTTCAAGTGATGGTTTCCAGTTCGTATAATCGGATCCAGAATGGAAACAAGTTTTTAGATGGACTTTATTTATTCTAATGAACATTCGCTATAACTTGCCTTTTAATATCAATAACATTTTAATAACTAGCTCTCCAGCCATCCACTTCAAGAGGATTTTTTTTTTTTTTTTTAAGTGGGCGGCTGGAGCGCAGCCTATTAGAATTTCACCTTCCATCTCTTTTCTTTTACAGCTTCTAACAGCAGTCTTTCAGATTTGCAAGTATAAGTCCTCAATCCTTCCCACCACCTCCCATCCAGGCATTTTCTTTAAAAGGGACATTGTACAATAGATTTTAATTTGCATAAATGTTTTGTAGATTTATATAGCTAATCTGGGAGTATTTTTGTAACAATGTATAGGTTTGCTTATTTTTTTTTAAACAACATTGTGCTGATTTTCAGACTCCTAAACAAGTCCCAAAGTCAGATGTATACACTCATTTACATAAACAGGCTCAAGCAGGAGTCTGTAATCTGTCTTTTCATATGCAGGGGTGCGGTGAAAGAGTCTGCTCTGTTTTCCCAGCCCCTTTCACTGGGTGTCCCAGCCTAACCTCATCAACTGTGCTAAACTGGGAGCGTCTACGTAAGCTTTAAAAAGGTTGTATACTGTATTTTAGATAAGTATCTGTGCATATTCTTCCTTATAGTGGTGTCTATTACATGCAGTTCTATGAAAATTGGTGTATACTGTCCCTTCAATATTGAACTTTACAACAGTAATTAGTTGCAGCTGTCACGAATGATCCAGGATAGAGAAACTACTTCACAGCCTCTTTACTGACACTACCACATTCTGATATGCTTTTGCAAACCTCACTTGTCACACATTTTCTTTACTTATTAGCTTCTGTGTCCATTCCCTCTCCTATAGATTGTAAGCTTGAAGGCTGCTTTGTAAGTAAGCGAACTACTACTGATAGTGCAAACAATGTGTTATACAAAGGAGAGTAATGCCCTGCCCTTGAGCTACAAATGTAGCGTACCCTATTTTGTACTTGTCTGTGTATGGGACGCATTCCACTAGTATTTTGAACTTTGTATAGTGCTGCGTAATAGGTTGGTGCTTAATAAATAACCAATAATGTATCTTCGTTAGATTGGATAAATTAAAGTCCATCTAAAATAGTGTCCGTTCCAGATATGATTACACGAATTGGAAACTTTGTCACTCCAAATACAGTATTGAATATTTCATTTTCTTTGTATGAAGAAATTAACTCAAACTTTAAGTTAACAAACACACAAGTTAAAGTATTGCTTAGAATACAAGTGCTCGTAGATTTCTGCCGGAAATATTTTCCTGTACATAGCTAGCTAATCTAGAGAAAATATCAGAAAAGTCATAATGAAAGTAAACAATTTTACAAGAAAAGGCCAATCCGTAATATGGAGATCCTGAAATTTAAAAAATAAGTTTTTTTTTCTTTTAAAAAAAAATAATAAGATTTTAATAAAATGCATTTTGAGGAAAAATCTATACAAAAAGATAGTTTCTATTTAAGATACATTATAATCTAAAGGTTATTCATTCTAAAGTATAGATTAGTTTTTAATTATATATCAATATGCTGTATGTTTTATGGCTTTACTTTTTATTTTTTTCTTAAATTATTTTCGTTAATTTTCCATTAATTCATTCTCTCCCAGAGGTTTCTGCTAGACTATTTTCGGGAATTTTTCTATCTAGAAGATATCATCACATATTATTGGTTTTGGAGTTGAACACACTGGGCGAGACAGTGACAAGCGGCTAGCTCACAGTAGTTCTGAGCCTATGTATGCTTTTTAACAATGGATGACAAGAGAACAAAGTAAATTAGATAAGAAAACTAAATTGGAAAAATCTTAAAATTTCATGTTCTTTCAAAATCATGAAAGTTTAATTTTGACTTTACTGTCCCTTTAATGCCATTGCTCCCCTGCAAATCTATGTACACAGAATCAACTCATACTAAGATTCAAGAAGTTCACTGAATAGAAGATTGTTTGGAATTGAATACATCTGCACAAGGACTCAAGTGTGAGGAGGTAGGAGCAAGCATTAAACATGAAAAATTAATGTTATTGTTTTAGTTAAATAAAACTATTTAAATTGTTAAACTAGTCATTTTTCTCCTTTAATAAATACAGCTAAAAAGTTGATAAAATATGAATGAATAACTTTTAACTGCAGATCGTTCACCTCCCAGTAATTTCAATGATCAATCTATGCACATCTAGTGATATATAACCAAATTAGTAATGGTCTGATAACTAGAAAAAAAATAATAAAAAAATAATAATAATAATAATAATAATAATAATAATAATAATAATAATAATAATAATAATAATAATAATAATAATAATAATAATAATAATAATAATAATAATAATAATAATAATAATAATAATAATAATAATAATAATAATAATAATAATAATGTTATTCTAAAAATGAAAACCATGATTTAACCTCTTAAGGACATATGACGGAATTTTTCCGTCATAAAACAATTGAGCAAACTGAAAGCTGTGTCCTTAAAGGGTTAAAATCGATATTACTGACTAGTGATTTAAATAAAAAATCACCCCACTGACATAAATCAGTATTTGTTCTGTTTTATAATAAACAAAAAAAAAAAAAAAAAAAAAAAAAAAAGAAAAAGAAAGAAAAACTAAAAGAAAAAGCAGCCAAAAAAAAAAAAAAAAACAGAATTTATGTTTACCTGATAAATTACTTTCTCCAACGGTGTGTCCGGTCCACGGCGTCATCCTTACTTGTGGGATATTCTCTTCCCCAACAGGAAATGGCAAAGAGCCCAGCAAAGCTGGTCACATGATCCCTCCTAGGCTCCGCCTACCCCAGTCATTCGACCGACGTTAAGGAGGAATATTTGCATAGGAGAAACCATATGATACCGTGGTGACTGTAGTTAAAGAAAATAAATTATCAGACCTGATTAAAAAACCAGGGCGGGCCGTGGACCGGACACACCGTTGGAGAAAGTAATTTATCAGGTAAACATAAATTCTGTTTTCTCCAACATAGGTGTGTCCGGTCCACGGCGTCATCCTTACTTGTGGGAACCAATACCAAAGCTTTAGGACACGGATGATGGGAGGGAGCAAATCAGGTCACCTAGATGGAAGGCACCACGGCTTGCAAAACCTTTCTCCCAAAAATAGCCTCAGAAGAAGCAAAAGTATCAAACTTGTAAAATTTGGTAAAAGTGTGCAGTGAAGACCAAGTCGCTGCCCTACATATCTGATCAACAGAAGCCTCGTTCTTGAAGGCCCATGTGGAAGCCACAGCCCTAGTGGAATGAGCTGTGATTCTTTCGGGAGGCTGCCGTCCGGCAGTCTCGTAAGCCAATCTGATGATGCTTTTAATCCAAAAAGAGAGAGAGGTAGAAGTTGCTTTATGACCTCTCCTTTTACCGGAATAAACAACAAACAAGGAAGATGTTTGTCTAAAATCCTTTGTAGCGTCTAAATAGAATTTTAGAGCGCGAACAACATCCAAATTGTGCAACAAACGTTCCTTCTTTGAAACTGGTTTCGGGCACAGAGAAGGTACGATAATCTCCTGGTTAATGTTTTTGTTAGAAACAACTTTTGGAAGAAAACCAGGTTTAGTACGTAAAACCACCTTATCTGCATGGAACACCAGATAAGGAGGAGAACACTGCAGAGCAGATAATTCTGAAACTCTTCTAGCAGAAGAAATTGCAACCAAAAACAAAACTTTCCAAGATAATAACTTAATATCAACGGAATGTAAGGGTTCAAACGGAACCCCCTGAAGAACTGAAAGAACTAAGTTGAGACTCCAAGGAGGAGTCAAAGGTTTGTAAACAGGCTTGATTCTAACCAGAGCCTGAACAAAGGCTTGAACATCTGGCACAGCTGCCAGCTTTTTGTGAAGTAACACAGACAAGGCAGAAATCTGTCCCTTCAGGGAACTTGCAGATAATCCTTTTTCCAATCCTTCTTGAAGGAAGGATAGAATCTTAGGAATCTTAACCTTGTCCCAAGGGAATCCTTTAGATTCACACCAACAGATATATTTTTTCCAAATTTTGTGGTAAATCTTTCTAGTTACAGGCTTTCTGGCCTGAACAAGAGTATCGATAACAGAATCTGAGAACCCTCGCTTCGATAAGATCAAGCGTTCAATCTCCAAGCAGTCAGCTGGAGTGAGACCAGATTCGGATGTTCGAACGGACCTTGAACAAGAAGGTCTCGTCTCAAAGGTAGCTTCCATGGTGGAGCCGATGACATATTCACCAGATCTGCATACCAAGTCCTGCGTGGCCACGCAGGAGCTATCAAGATCACCGACGCCCTCTCCTGATTGATCCTGGCTACCAGCCTGGGGATGAGAGGAAACGGCGGGAATACATAAGCTAGTTTGAAGGTCCAAGGTGCTACTAGTGCATCCACTAGAGCCGCCTTGGGATCCCTGGATCTGGACCCGTAGCAAGGAACTTTGAAGTTCTGACGAGAGGCCATCAGATCCATGTCTGGAATGCCCCACAGTTGAGTGATTTGGACAAAGATTTCCGGATGGAGTTCCCACTCCCCCGGATGCAATGTCTGACGACTCAGAAAATCCGCTTCCCAATTTTCCACTCCTGGGATGTGGATTGCAGACAGGTGGCAGGAGTGAGACTCCGCCCATTGAATGATTTTGGTCACTTCTTCCATCGCCAGGGAACTCCTTGTTCCCCCCTGATGGTTGATGTACGCAACAGTTGTCATGTTGTCTGATTGAAACCGTATGAACTTGGCCCTCGCTAGCTGAGGCCAAGCCTTGAGAGCATTGAATATCGCTCTCAGTTCCAGAATATTTATCGATAGAAGAGATTCTTCCCGAGACCAAAGACCCTGAGCTTTCAGGGATCCCCAGACCGCGCCCCAGCCCATCAGACTGGCGTCGGTCGTGACAATGACCCACTCTGGTCTGCGGAAGGTCATCCCTTGTGACAGGTTGTCCAGGGACAGCCACCAACGGAGTGAGTCTCTGGTCCTCTGATTTACTTGTATCCTCGGAGACAAGTCTGTATAGTCCCCATTCCACTGACTGAGCATGCACAGTTGTAATGGTCTTAGATGAATGCGCGCAAAAGGAACTATGTCCATTGCCGCTACCATCAAACCTATCACTTCCATGCACTGCGCTATGGAAGGAAGAGGAACGGAATGAAGTATCCGACAAGAGTCTAGAAGTTTTGTTTTTCTGGCCTCTGTCAGAAAAATCCTCATTTCTAAGGAGTCTATTATTGTTCCCAAGAAGGGAACCCTTGTCGACGGAGATAGAGAACTCTTTTCCACGTTCACTTTCCATCCGTGAGATCTGAGAAAGGCCAGGACGATGTCCGTGTGAGCCTTTGCTTGAGGAAGGGACGACGCTTGAATCAGAATGTCGTCCAAGTAAGGTACTACAGCAATGCCCCTTGGTCTTAGCACAGCTAGAAGGGACCCTAGTACCTTTGTGAAAATCCTTGGAGCAGTGGCTAATCCGAAAGGAAGCGCCACGAACTGGTAATGCTTGTCCAGGAATGCGAACCTTAGGAACCGATGATGTTCCTTGTGGATAGGAATATGTAGATACGCATCCTTTAAATCCACCGTGGTCATGAATTGACCTTCCTGGATGGAAGGAAGAATTGTTCGAATGGTTTCCATCTTGAACGATGGAACCTTGAGAAACTTGTTTAAGATCTTGAGATCTAAGATTGGTCTGAACGTTCCCTCTTTTTTGGGAACTATGAACAGATTGGAGTAGAACCCCATCCCTTGTTCTCCTAATGGAACAGGATGAATCACTCCCATTGTTAACAGGTCTTCTACACAATGTAAGAATGCCTGTCTTTTTATGTGGTCTGAAGACAACTGAGACCTGTGGAACCTCCCCCTTGGGGGAAGCCCCTTGAACTCCAGAAAATAACCTTGGGAGACTATTTCTAGCGCCCAAGGATCCAGAACATCTCTTGCCCAAGCCTGAGCGAAGAGAGAGAGTCTGCCCCCCACCAGATCCGGCCCCGGATCAAGGGCCAACATTTCATGCTGTCTTGGTAGCAGTGGCAGGTTTCTTGGCCTGCTTTCCCTTGTTCCAGCCTTGCATTGGTCTCCAAGCTGGCTTGGCTTGAGAAGAATTACCCTCTTGCTTAGAGGACGTAGCACTTTGGGCTGGTCCGTTTCTACGAAAGGGACGAAAATTAGGTTTATTTTTTGCCTTGAAAGGCCGATCCTGAGGAAGGGCGTGGCCCTTACCCCCAGTGATATCAGAGATAATCTCTTTCAAGTCAGGGCCAAACAGCGTTTTCCCCTTGAAAGGAATGTTAAGTAGCTTGTTCTTGGAAGACGCATCAGCTGACCAAGATTTCAACCAAAGCGCTCTGCGCGCCACAATAGCAAACCCAGAGTTCTTAGCCGCTAACCTAGCCAATTGCAAAGTGGCGTCTAAGGTGAAAGAATTAGCCAATTTGAGAGCATTGATTCTGTCCATAATCTCCTCATAAGGAGGAGAATCACTATCGACCGCCTTTACCAGCTCATCGAACCAGAAACACGCGGCTGTAGCGACAGGGACAATGCATGAAATTGGTTGTAGAAGGTAACCCTGCTGAACAAACATCTTTTTAAGTAAACCTTCTAATTTTTTATCCATAGGATCTTTGAAAGCACAACTATCTTCTATGGGTATAGTGGTGCGTTTGTTTAAGGTGGAAACCGCTCCCTTGACCTTGGGGACTGTCTGCCATAAGTCCTTTCTGGGGTCGACCATAGGAAACAATTTTTTAAATATGGGGGGAGGGACGAAAGGAATACCGGGCCTTTCCCATTCTTTATTTACAATGTCCGCCACCCGCTTGGGTATAGGAAAAGCTTCTGGGAGCCCCGGGACCTCTAGGAACTTGTCCATTTTACATAGTTTCTCTGGGATGACCAACTTGTCACAATCATCCAGAGTGGATAATACCTCCTTAAGCAGAATGCGGAGATGTTCCAACTTAAATTTAAACGTAATCACATCAGGTTCAGCTTGTTGAGAAATGTTCCCTGAATCAGTAATTTCTCCCTCAGACAAAACCTCCCTGGCCCCATCAGACTGGTTTAGGGGCCCTTCAGAACCATTATTATCAGCGTCGTCATGCTCTTCAGTATCTAAAACAGAGCAGTCGCGCTTACGCTGATAAGTGTTCATTTTGGCTAAAATGTTTTTGACAGAATTATCCATTACAGCCGTTAATTGTTGCATAGTAAGGAGTATTGGCGCGCTAGATGTACTAGGGGCCTCCTGAGTGGGCAAGACTCGTGTAGACGAAGGAGGGAATGATGCAGTACCATGCTTACTCCCCTCACTTGAGGAATCATCTTGGGCATCATTGTCATTGTCACATAAATCACATTTATTTAAATGAGAAGGAATTCTGGCTTCCCCACATTCAGAACACAATCTATCTGGTAGTTCAGACATGTTAAACAGGCATAAACTTGATAACAAAGTACAAAAAACGTTTTAAAATAAAACCGTTACTGTCACTTTAAATTTTAA
>NC_069508.1:46006198-46178698 GCF_027579735.1 Bombina bombina
CAGCTACCTTTTCAACAGAGCTAAACTAAGAGGTTCTAAGTAAGTTTTTAAACATTTTTATACTGGATTTTTATATCAGTATTTGTGCATCTTATTTTTTATAGTAGTGTCTATTACATGCAGTTATATGAAAATGAGTGTATACTGACCCTTTAAGTAACTTTGGAAAATATTATGATATCTAGCTATGTAATGAAATATTTCACTGAATTTGTTAACCCCTTAACGACTGAGGACGTGCAGGGTACGTCCTCAGAAAAAAGGCAGTTAATGCCTGAGAACGTACCCTGCACGTCCTCAGTGTGGAAAGCAGCTGGAAGCGATCCTGATCACTTCCAGCTGTTTTCCGGTTATTGCAGGATGCCTCGATATTGAGGCATCCTGCAATAACATTTTTTACCCCTCCGGTGCAGAGAGAGCCACTCTGTGGCCCTCTCTGCACCGGACATCGATGGCCGCATTCGTTGGTGGGTGGGAGCTGAAGTGGGAGGTGGGTGGGCGGCCATCGATGGCTTCTTGGTAAAAGAGGGGGGCGGGATCGGGGGCGGTATCGCCGGGGGGCGCGCACGGGCGCGCGCGCGTGCACGGGGGTGGTGGGCGGGGCGCGTGCACGGGGAGGGAGCGGGTGGGAACCACTTACACTACAGAAAGGGTTTTTTTATTATGGGGAGAAAGGAGGGATAAAATCCCTGAATAAAGTAATCTAAGGGATCTGGGAGGGGGTGGGGGATTAGTCTTGGGGGGGGGGGGGGAAGCTACACTGCAGAAAAAACAAAAATAAAAATAAAATAGACATTTTTACATGCAAACTGGGTACTGGCAGACAGCTGCCAGTACCCAAGATGGCCCCCAATAAGGCAGAGGGGGAGGGTTAGAGAGCTGTATTGGGGGGGATCAGGGAGGTTGGGGGCTAAGGGGGGAATCTTACACAGCAGCATATGTAAATATGCTATATATAAAAAAAGGATACCTTTTATTTTAGTACTGGCAGACTTTCTGCCAGTACTTAAGATGGCGGGGACAATTTTTGGGGTGGGGGAGGAAAGAGAGCTCTTTGGGAGGGATCAGGGGGTCTGATGTGTCAGGTGGGAAGCTGATCTCTACACTAAAGCTAAAATTAACCCTGCAAACTCCATACAAGCTACCTAATTAACCCCTTCATTGCTGGGCATAATTCACGTGTTGTGCGCAGTGGCATTTAGCGGCCTTCTAATTACCTAAAAGCAACACCAAATCCATATATGTCTGCTATTTTTGAACAAAGGAGACCCCAGAGAAGCATTTACAACCATTTGTGCCATAATTGCACAAAATGTTTGTAAATGATTTCAGTGAGAAATCTAAAATTTTGAAAAATTTAACGTTTTTCTTTATTTGATCACATTTGGCGGTGAAATGGTGGCATGAAATATACCAAAATGGGCGTAGATCAATACTTTGGGTTGTCTACTACACTACACTAAAGCTAAAATTACCCCAAAAAGCTCCCTACATGCTCCCTTATTAACCCCTTCCCTGCTGTGCATAATACATGCATGGTGCGCAGTGGCATTTAGCGGCCTTCTAATTACCAAAAAGCAACGTCAAAGCCATATATGTCTGCTATTTCTGAACAAAGGGGATTCCAGAGAAAAATTTACAACCATTTATGCCATAATTGCACAAGCTGTTTGTAAATAATTTCAGTGAGAATCCTAAAGTTTGTGAAAAAATTTGTGAAAAAGTGAACAATTTTTTTTATTTGATCGCATTTGGCGGTGAAATGGTGGCATGAAATATACCAAAATGGGCCTAGATCAATACTTTGGGATGTCTTCTAAAAAAAAATATATACATGTCAAGGGATATTCAGGTATTCCTGACAGATATCAGGGTTCCAATGTAACTAGCGCTCATTTTGAAAAAAAGTGGTTTGGAAATAGCAAAGTGCTACTTGTATTTATGGCCCTATAACTTGCAAAAAAAGTAAAGAACGTGCAAACATTGGGTATTTCTAAACTCAGGAGAAAATTTAGAAATTATTTAGCATGGGTGTTTTTTGGTGGTTGTAGATGTGTAACAGATTTTGGGGGACAAAGTTAGAAAAAGTGTGTTTTTTTCCATTTTTTCCTCATATTTTATATTTTCTTTTATAGTAAATAATAAGATATGATGAAAATAATGGTATCTTTAGAAAGTCCATTTAATGGCGAGAAAAACGGTATATAATATGTGTGGGTACAGTAAAAGAGTAAGAGGAAAATTACAGCTAAACACAAACACTGCAAAAATGTAAAAATAGCCTTGGTCCCAAATGGACAGAAAATGGAAAAGTGCTGTGGTCATTAAGGGGTTAAAGCATCCAATTCTCTCACTGTAAAGAAAGCTAAGTAATCACAACCCTCGGGTTAATGTGTTTTTAAGGCTTTAAATCCATAAGTTCAATGCCCTTTGGCACAAGTGCAGATAAAGCACGATGAGACACAATCACTTACCTCTCTGTTCTTTATATGCTTACGAGATTTGATGTGGCTCTGTACAGAGGGGTACACATAATGGATGTTCAGATTGCAGGCATTGCAATGCACTGATTTTACTTCTTCCATGTGATCCTGTGGGGTAACCCCTAAAAGATAAAGTATTTAGAAACATATCTGAGATCTCTCTATGGCTCCAAGCCGGATTTCCCGCAAGGCTATTGGCTAAAAGGTGAAAACAGTGTTCTGCCGTGGGCTGCCTGAGCAGCTCAGTGTGGCAAACGCTTGAAACAAATAAAGGAGCTTTCTGGTCAATCCTAGTGTTTCACTAAAAAAACAGGTACGACATCCATGCTGTACTAATGGCGTTAAGCATTTAAACAAAATCACAAAATTGGCCATTGTTTTGCGGCATTCAGTTCATTACAGCTCCAGATTCGGAAAAAAACAACAAAATTTATGCTTACCTGATAAGTTTCTCTCTTGTGGTGTATCCAGTCCACGGGTTCATCCATTACTTGTGGGATATTCTCCTTCCCAACAGGAAGCTGCAAGAGGACACCCACAGCAGAACTGTCTATATAGCTCCTCCCCTAACTGCCACCCCCAGTCATTCGACCGAAGACAAGCAAGAAAAAGGAGAAACTATAGGGTGCAGTGATGACTGTAGTTTAAAAATAAAAAACACCTGCCTTAAAGTGAAAGGGCGGGCCGTGGACTGGATACACCACAAGAGAAAGAAATTTATCAGGTAAGCATGAATTTTGTTTTCTCTTGTAAGGTGTATCCAGTCCACGGGTTCATCCATTACTTGTGGGATACCAATACCAAAGCTTTAGGACACGGATGAAGGGAGGGACAAGGCAGGAACTTAAACGGAAGGCACCACTGCCTGCAAGACCTGTCTCCCAAAAATAGCCTCCAAGGAAGCAAAAGTATCAAATTTGTAGAATTTAGAAAAAGTATGAAACGAAGACCAAGTCGCCGCCTTACAAATCTGTTCAACAGAGGCCTCATTTTTAAAAGCCCATGTGGAAGCCACCGCTCTAGTGGAATGAGCTGTAATTCTTTCAGGAGGCTGCTGGCCAGCAGTCTCGTAAGCTAAACGGATTATGCTTCTCAGCCAAAAAGAAAGAGAAGATGCCGAAGCCTTTTGGCCTCTCCTCTGTCCAGAGTAGACAACAAACAATGCAGATGTTTGACGAATATCCTTAGTAGCTTGTAAATAAAACTTTAAAGCATGAACCACGTCAAGATTGTGTAATAGACGTTCCTTCTTTGAAGGAGGATTAGGACACAGTGACAGAACTACAATCTCCTGAATGATATTCTTATTAGATACCACCTTAGGAAGAAACCCAGGTTTGGTACGCAACACTACCTTATCTATATGGAATATCAGATAAGGGGAATCACACTGTAAGGCAGATAACTCTGAAACTCTTCGAGCCGAAGAGATAGCTACCAAAAACAAAACTTTCCAAGATAAAAGCTTGATATATATGGAATGCAGAGGTTCAAACGGAACCCCTTGAAGAACTTTAAGAACTAAATTTAAACTCCATGGCGGAGCAACAGGTTTAAACACAGGCTTGATTCTAACTAAAGCCTGACAAAACGCCTGAACGTCTGGAACCTCTGCCAGACGCTTGTGCAGAAGAATAGACAGAGCAGAAATCTGTACCCTTAAGGAACTAGCTGACAATCCCTTCTCCAATCCTTCTTGGAGAAAGGATAATATCCTAGGAATCCTGACCTTACTCCATGAGTAACCCTTGGATTCACACCAATGAAGATATTTACACAATATCTTATGATAGATTTTCCTGGTGACAGGCTTTCGAGCCTGAATCAAGGTATCAATGACCAACTCGGAGAAACCACGTTTTGATAAAATCAAGCGTTCAATCTCCAAGCAGTCAGACGCAGAGAAATTAGATTTGGATGTTTGAAGGGACCTTGGAGTAGAAGGTCCTGACTCAGCGGCAGAGTCCATGGTGGAGAGGATGACATGTCCACCAGATCCGCATACCAAGTCCTGCATGGCCACGCAGGCGCTATCAAAATCACCGAAGCTCTGTCCTGCTTGATCTTGGCAATCAGACGAGGGAGGAGAGGAAACGGTGGAAACACATAAGCCAGGTTGAAGGACCAGGGCACTGCTAGAGCATCTATCAGCGCTGCCTGGGGATCCATTGACCTGGACCCGTAACAAGGAAGCTTGGCGTTCTGACGAGACGCCATCAGATCCAGTTCTGGTTTGCCCTAAAGTTGAATCAGCTGGGCAAATACCTCCGGATGGGGCTCCCACTCCCCCGGAGGAAAAGTCTGCCGACTCCCAGTTCTCTACTCCTGGGATATGGATAGCTGAGAGATGGCAAGAGTGAACCTCTGCCCATAGAATTATCTTGGAAACCTCCATCATTGCCAGGGGACTCCTTGTTCCCCCCTGATGGTTGATATAGGCTACAGTCGTGATATTGTCCGACTGAAATCTGATGAACTTGGCCGCAGCAAGCTGAGACCAAGCCTGAAGAGCATTGAATTTCGCTCTTAGTTCCAGAATGTTTATCGGAAGGAGGGCTTCCTCCTGAGTCCACGAACCCTGAGCCTTCAGGGAGTTCCAGACTGCGCCCCAGCCCAGAAGGCTGGCATCTGTTGTCACTATAGTCCACTCTGGCCTGCGGAAACTCATTCCCCTGGACAGATGGACCCGAGATAACCACCAGAGAAGAGAATCCCTGGTCTCTTGATCCAGATTTAACAGAGGAGACAAATCTGTGTAGTCCCCTTTCCACTGGTTGAGCATGCAAAATTGCAGTGGTCTGAGATGTAGGCAGGCAAACTGAACTATGTCCATTGCCGCTACCATTAGGCCGATCATTTCCATACACTGAGCCACTGATGGCCGAGAAGTGGAATGAAGAGCACGGCAAGAAGTTAGAAGCTTTGATATCCTGAAAGTTTCATTTCTACTGAATCTATCAGAGTTCCTAGGAAGGAAACTCTTGTGAGAGGAGAGAGAGAACTCTTTTCTATGTTCACTTTCCACCCGTGAGACCTCAGAAAGGCTAGAACAATGTCCGTATGGGACTTGGCGATTTGAAAAGTCGACGCCTGAATCAGAATGTCTAGGTTAGGGGCTACCGCTATGCCCCGCGGCCTTAGAGCCGGCAGAAGGGACCCTAGAACCTTCGTAAAGATTCTTGGTGCCTTGGCTAACCCGAAGGGAAGAGCCACCAACTGGTAATGCCTGTCTAGGAAGGCGAACCTGAGGAACTGATTATGATCTCTGTGAATCGGAATGTGGAGATAAGCATCCTTTAAGTCCACCGTAGTCATATATTGACCCTCCTGGATCATAGGGAGGATGGTTCGGATTGTCTCCATCTTGAAGGATGGGACCCTGAGAAATTTGTTTAGGATCTTGAGATCCAAGATAGGTCTGAAAGTTCCCTCTTTTTTGGGAACTATAAACAGGTTTGAATAAAAACCCAGCCCCTGTTCCTCTCTTGGAACTGGGTTGATCACTCCCATAACCAGTAGGTCTTGAATGCAATGTAAGAATGCCTCTCTTTTTATCTGGTTTACAGATAGTTGTGAGAGATGAAATCTCCCCTTTGGAGATGAACCTTTGAATTCCAGAAGATATCCCTGGGAAACAAACAAACAATCTCTAGCGCCCAGGGATCCTGGACGTCTCTTGCCCAAGTCTGGGCGAAGAGAAAAAGTCTGCCCCTACTAGATCCAGTCCCGGATCGGGGGCTACTCCTTCATGCTGTCTTAGAGGCAGCCGCAGGTTTCTTGGCCTGCTTCCCCTTGTTCCAAGCCTGGTTAGTTCTCCAGACTGGTTTGGACTGGGCGAAATTTCCCTCTTGTTTTGCATTAGAGGAAACTGAGGCTGCGCCACTCTAGAAGTTTCGAAAGGAACAAAAATTATTCTGTTTGGTCCTCTTATTGGACCTATCCTGAGGAAGGGCGTGACCTTTTCCTCCAGTAATATCAGAAATGATCTCCTTCAGACCGGGCCCGAATAGGGTCTGTCCCTTGAAGGGGATGTTAAGAAGCTTAGACTTTTAAGTAACGTCTGCTGACCAGGACTTAAGCCATATGGCAAAACCTGAATTCTTAGCCGTTAGTTTGGTTAACTGAAAAACGGCATCAGAAATAAAGGAGTTATCTAACCTAAGAGCTTTAATCCTGTCTAGAATGTCGTCTAGCGGAGTCTCCACCTGCAGAGCCTCCTCAAGAGACTCGAACCAAAAAGCCGCTGCAGCAGTAACTGGGGCTATGCATGCAAGAGGCTGTAGAATAAAACCTTGATGTATAAAATTTTTCTTAAGGAGACCCTCCAATTTTTTATCCATAGGATCTAGGAAAGCACAACTGTCCTCGACGGGGAAAGTTGTACGCTTAGCTAGGGTAGAGACTGCTCCCTCCACCTTAGGGACCGTCTGCCACGAGTCCCGTACAGCGGCATCTATGGGAAACATCTTTTTGAAAGCAGGAGGGGGAGAGAACGGCACACCTGGTCTATCCCATTCCTTAGTAATAATTTCCAAAAACCTCTTAGGGACTGGAAAGACATCAGTGTAAACAGGCACTGCAAAGTATTTGTCCATTTTACACAATTTCTATGGAACCACAATGGGGTCACAATCATCCAGAGTCGCTAAAACCTCCCTAAGCAATAAGCGGAGGTGTTGAAGCTTAAAATTAAACGCTGTCATTTCAGAATCAGACTGAAGCAACGCCTTCCCTGAGTCTGAAATGTCACCCACAGATAGAAGCTCATTGCCTCGGCTTCCGAGTATTGTGAGGGTATATCGGACACAGGCATTAAAGCGTCAGAAAGCTCTGTATTAGTTCTAGCCCCAGAGCTGTCTCGCTTTCCTTGTAACCCTGGCAGTTTGGAAAATACCTCTGTGAGGGTAGCATTCATAACTGCCGCCATGTCCTGTAAGGTAAAAGAATTAGACGCGCTAGATGTACTTGGCGTCACTTGAGCGGGAGTTATAGGTTCTGACACATGGGGAGAGCTAGATGGCATAATCTACCGTTTTTCAGTCAGAGAATCCCCTGGAGATAAATCTGTAAGCGCCATAATATGGTCTTTATAGTTTATAGAAATTTCAGTACATTTGGTACACATTCTAAGAGGGGGTTCCACCATGGCTTCTAAACATAATGAACAAGGAGTTTCCTCTATGTCAGACATGTTTAACAGACTAGTAATGAGACAAGCAAGCTTGGAAAACACTTTAATAAAGGTGAAACGGCAATTAAACAAAAACGTTACTGTGCCTTTAAGAGAAAAAAACTAACACAAACTGCAAAACAGTGTAAAAATATAGTAAAGTCTTAGAAATGTTTACAGTGTGTGTAAGGGACTAAAGCAACATTGCACCCACTTGCAAATGGATGATTAACTCCTTAGGCCCCAAGCCGGATTTAAAAACGTTAAAAAAACGTTACAAGACAGTTAAGCACCCTGCCACAGCTCTGCTGAGGCTCCTACCTGCCCTCAAGTACGATTTTGTGCAGAAATAAACCCCTTATAATGGTCCTCAGGTGCCAGAGGACTCCTCTAGGGAAGCTGGATGTCTCAGTCTGAATTAAAACTGCGCATTTAGAGCGCTAAAATAGGCCCCTCCCACCATGTACTGGATGCCAGAGGGGCCTTAAGAGTATCTGATTAGCCATGTGGAAACTAGGCCCCAAATAAAGACTTATCTCCCTCAGAGAAAAAACGTCATATTTTTCAATTCATGTAAATGTTTAACTGTCACTAAGTAATAAGAGTATTACCCTGTTTTGTAAGCATGATCCTAGTCGCTGTTAAATCACTGCATCAGGCTTACCTCAAACAAGGCTCGGTCAGCATTTTCTAGAACTCATTCATCTCTCTAGAAATAAATATACTGAACATACCTCAAAGCAGGTAATCTGCAGACCGTTCCCCCAACTGAAGTTGTCCCATACTCTTCAGTTATGTGTGAGAACAGCAATGTACCTTAGTTACAAACCGCTAAGATCATCAACCTCCAGGCAGAACTCTTCTTCTAATTTCTGCCTGAGAGTAAAACAGTACAACGCCGGTACCGTTTAAAAATAAACTTTTGATTGAAGGTAAAACTACACTAAGTCACCACATATCTCTTGATACTTCCTATCTTGTCGAGAGCTGCAAGAGAATGACTGGGGGTGGCAGTTAGGGGAGGAGCTATATAGACAGCTCTGCTGTGGGTGTCCTCTTGAAGCTTCCTGTTGGGAAGGAGAATATCCCACAAGTAATGGATAAACCCGTGGACTGGATACACCTTACAAGAGAAAAGTGCCACACACAAATATTTGTGCAAATAAACTAACAAATCAAATCTACGCACAGCTACTACTATCACATCAGTGTGTAAATTTAGCGTTAAAGGGATATGAAACCCACATTATTTTCTGTCATGATTCAGATAGAGCATGCAATTTTAAGCAGCTTTCAAATCTACTCTTATTAAAAAAAAAAAAAAAATTCTTCATTCTCTTGGTATCTCTATTTGAAAGGTATGTAAGCTTAGGAGCCAGACCATTTTTAGTTCAGCAGCCTGGGTAGCTCTATATTTAGCCACCAATCAGCAAGCGCTACCCAGGGTTCTCAACCAAAAATGGTCTAGCTAATAAGCTTACATTCCCGCTTTATAAAAAAAAAAAAAAAAAATGATACCAAGAAAAATTGATAATAGGAGTAAATTAGAAAGTTGCAAGCTCTATCTGAATCATGAAAGAAAAAAAATTGGGGTTTCATATCTATTACAACTGTATCTGGGGAAAGAAAGAAAACAGAAGTCTTATTATTGTTAGTCTTTATTACCTTCCAATATATCTGTTGCCATGGTTATCTCTTCACTTTGATAAGACTGTAGTTTACAAGCTTCTATTTTTTTCCCCTTATCTACAACGCTTTCCTTGAAAAAGATTAAAAAAAAAAAAAAAAATGTAATGAACACAAACATCAGCAAAGTATCCAATTGTAACAATGTGTTTAGGCTTTCAAAAAGCTCAGTAATATATCAGAACTAATAATGTAAAATATACTTTGTGAACAAAACAGATCTAGCTATGTATAATCACATAAGGGAGAAACTCAAATTGATACGCTACAGAAAGGAACCACACTACGCCAGGGTTCTTCAAACCATTACTGGGTTTTGTTGTATATTTCTTAAGAAATTTTAAGACAAAGCATAAAAATAGGGTGGGGTATGGCACTGAGTCTTAGGGGAAAAAAGTTTGAAGAACACTGCACTACAGCAAAGGGGATAATGAGAGGGGGGGCCCTACAGTACATGATTGCTTGGAGGGGGAGGGTCGCTACAGTACACAAAACATTTTTTGTAGTAATACAAAATAAATAAATTCTATATACACACTGGGTACTGGCAGACAGCTGTCAGTACCTAAACTAGAGACCATTTGGAGGGAAGGATGGTTAGAGAGCGGTTTGGGAGGGTAAGGAGGATCCTACACTGCAGAAAGAAAGAAAGACAAAATTTATGCTTACCTGATAAATTTATTTCTCTTGTGGTGTATCCAGTCCACGGATTCATCCATTACTTGTGGGATATTCTCCTTCCCAACAGGAAGCTGCAAGAGGATCACCCACAGCAGAGCTGTCTATATAGCTCCTCCCTTAACTGCCACCTCCAGTCATTCGACTGAAGACAAGCAAAAGAAAGGAGAAACTATAGGGTGCAGTGGTGACTGTAGTTTAAAATTAAAAAACACCTCCCTTAAAATGACACGGCGGGCCGTGGACTGGATACACCACAAGAGAAATAAATTTATAAGGTAAGCATAAATTTTGTTTTCTCTTGTAAGGTGTATCCAGTCCACGGCTTCATCCATTACTTGTGGGATATTCTCTTTCCCAACAGGAAGCTGCAAGAGGACACCCACAGCAGAGCTGTCTATATAGCTCCTCCCCTAACTGCCACCTCCAGTCATTCGACCGAAGACAAGCAAGAGAAAGGAGAAACTATAGGGTGCAGTGGTGACTGTAGTTTAAAAATAAAAAACACCTGCCTTAAAATGACAGGGCGGGCCGTGGACTGGATACACCACAAGAGAAATAAATTTATCAGGTAAGCATAAATTTTGTTTTCTCTTGTAAGGTGTATCCAGTCCACGGCTTCATCCATTACTTGTGGGATACCAATACCAAAGCTATAGGACACGGCAGGCGCTTAAACGGAAGGCACCACTGCCTGTAAGACCTTTCTCCCAAAAATAGCCTCCGAAGAAGCAAAAGTATCAAATTTGTAGAATTTATAAAAAGTATTTAGCGAAGACCAAGTCGCCGCCTTACAAATCTGTTCAACAGAAGACTCATTTTTAAAAGCCCATGTGGAAGCCACCGCTCTAGTGGAATGAGCTGTAATTCTTTCAGGAGGCTGCTGGCCAGCAGTCTCATAAGCTAAGCGGATTATACTTCTTAACCAAAAAGAAAGAGAAGTTGCTGAAGCCTTTTGGCCTCTTCTCTGTCCAGAGTAGACAACAAACAATGCCAATGTTTGACGAAAATCCTTAGTAGCTTGTAAATAAAACTTTAAAGCATGAACCACGTCAAGATTATGTAATAGACGTTCCTTCTTTGAAGAAGGATTAGGACACAGTGACGGAACTACAATCTCCTGATTGATATTCTTATTAGATACCACCTTAGGAAGAAACCCAGGTTTGGTACGCAAAACTACCTTATCTGCACTGTAAGGCAGATAACTCTGAAACTCTTCGAGCCGAAGACATAGCTACCAAAAACAGAACTTTCCAAGATAAAAGCTTGATATCTATGGAATGCAGAGGTTCAAACGGAACCCCTTGAAGAACTTTAAGAACTAAATTTAAACTCCATGGCGGAGCAAAAGGTTTAAACACAGGCTTAATTCTAACTAAAGCCTGACAAAACGCCTGAATGTCTGGAACATCCGCCAGACGCTTGTGCAAAAGAATAGACAGAGCAGAAATCTGTCCCTTTAAGGAACTAGCTGACAATCCCTTCTCCAATTCTTCTTGGAGAAAAGATAATATCCTGGGAATCCTGACTTTACTCCATGAGTAACCCTTGGATTCACACCAATGAAGATATTAACACCATATCTTATGATAGATTTTCTTGGTGACAGGCTTTCAAGCCTGAATTAAGGTATCAATGACCGACTCGGAGAAACCACGTTTTGATAAAATCAAGAGTTCAATCTCCAAGCAGTCAGCCGCAGAGAAATTAGATTTGGAGGGTTGAAAGGACCCTGAAGTAGAAGGTCCTGCCTGAGCGGCAGAGTCCATGGTGGAAGGGATGACATGTCCACCAGATCTGTATACCAAGTCCTGCGTGGCCACGCAGGTGCTATCAAAATCACTGAAGCTCTCTCCTGCTTGATCTTGGCAATCAGACGAGGGAGCAGATGAAACGGTGGAAACACATAAGCCAGGTTGAAGGACCAAGGCGCTGCTAGAGCATCTATCAGCGCTGCCTTGGGATCCCTGGACCTGGATCCGTAACAAGGAAGCTTGGCGTTCTGACGAGACGTCATGAGATCCAGTTCTGGTTTGCCCCAACGTTGAATCAACTATGCAAACACCTGCGGATGGAGTTCCCATTCCCCCGGATTAAAAGTCTGTCGACTTAGAAAATCCGCCTCCCAGTTCTCTACTCCTGGGATATGTATAGCTGATAGATGGCAAGAGTGAACCTCTGCCCATAGAATTACTTTTGAAACCTCCAACATTGCTTTAGAACTCCTTGTTCCACCTTGATGGTTGATGTAGGCTGCAGTCGTGATATTGTCCGACTGAAATTGATGAACCTGACCGCAGCAAGTTGAGGCCAAGCCTGAAGAGCATTGAATATCGCTCTTAGTTCCAGAATGTTTATCGGAAGGAGTGCCTCCTCCTGAGTCCACGAGCCCTGAGCCTTCAGGGAGTTCCAGACTGCACCCCAGCCCAGAAGGCTGGCATCTGTCGTTACTATTGTCCAATCTGGCTTGCGGAAGGTCATACCCTTGGACAGATGGACCAGAGATAGCCACCAGAGAAGAGAATCTCTGGTCTCTTGAACCAAATTTAGTAGAGGGGACAAATCTGTGTAATCCCCATTCCACTGACTGAGCATACAGAGTTGCAGCGGTCTGAGATGTAGGCGGGGCAAACGGCACTATGTCCATTGCCGCTACCATTAAGCCGATTACTTCCATACACTGAGCCACTGAAGGGCGAGAAGGAGAATAAAGAACACGGCAGGAATTTAGAAGTTTTGACAACCTGGCCTCTGTCAGGTAAATCTTCATTTCTACAGAATTTATCAGAGTTCCTAGGAAGGAAACTCTTGTGAGAGGGGATAGAGAACTCTTCTTCGTTCACTTTCCACCCATGAGACCTCAGGAATGCCAGCACAATGTCCGTATGGGACCTGGCGATTTGAAAATTCGACACCTGTATCAGAATGTCAGTCGAGGTGAATTTCTCTAGAAGGAGAAAAGAGAAAGAGCGCATCCACGATCTAAGTGCAGTAAATAGGTATACAGTTTATTGAGTTGATAAAACACATATAGATTTACACTCACAAAGGTGCCCTCAAACATATGAGGTATGTTCGTTCCTTAAAAGTTATACACAGAAAGCTGCTCCGGCACAGACAAACCTCCTTATTATCCCCCTCCATGTAGGCTGATATAAAGTGCAATCAGGTATCACAGGGTATTTCGTCAAGCTAAAAGTGCTGTGAGCTACGTAGTGTATAGAGGAAATCTTGTGAAAGTGCAATTTGGAAAACAAACTATAAAAGCCGGCTAATAGTTTGAACCAAACATCAATCACAGTCCCTTTTCCTCACACGTCAGATTATGGGCGTGGCCTTACGCGTTTCGCGGGCTCCTCCCGCTTCGTCAGAGGCGTGACCCTCCACAAACTGGTAATGCCTGTCTAGGAAGGCGAACCTGAGAAACCGATGATTATCTCTGTATCGGAATGTGATTAAGTCCACGGTAGTCATATATTGACCCTCCTGGATCATAGGTAGGATGGTTCGAATAGTCTCCATCTTGAAGGATGGGACCTTGAGAAATTTGTTTAGGATCTTGAGATCTAAGATTGGTCTGAAAGTTCCCTCTTTCTTGGGAACTACAAACAGATTTGAATAGAAGCCTTGCCCCTGTTCCTCCTTTGGAACTGGGTGGATCACTCCTATAACTAGGAGGTCTTGAACACAATGTAAGAATGCCTCTCTCTTTATCTGGTTTGCAGATAATTGTGAGAGATGAAATCTCCCTTTTGGGGAAGAAGCTTTGAAGTCCAGAAGATATCCCTGGGACACAATTTCCAACGCCCAGGGATCCTGGACATCTTTTGCCCAAGCCTGGGCGAAGAGAGAAAGTCTGTCCCCTACTAGATCCGTTTCCGGTTTGGGGGCTGATCTTTCATGCTGTCTTAGAGGCAGCAGCAGGTTTTTTGGCCTGCTTTCATTTGTTCCAAGCCTGGTTAGGTCTCCAAACCGGCTTGGACTGGGCAAAATTTCCCTCTTGCTTTGTATTAGAGGAAGTTGAAGCTGCGCCACTCTTGAAATTTCGAAAGGAACGAACATTAGTCTGTTTGGTCTTAATTTGTTGGACCTATCCTGAGGAAGGGCGTGACCTTTTCCTCCAGTAATATCAGAAATGATCTCCTTCAGTCCAGGCCCGAATAGAGTCTGCCCCTTGAAGGGAATATTGAGAAGCTTAACTTTCAAGTAACGTCAGCTGACCAGGATTTAAGCCATAGCGCCCTATGCGCCTGAATAGCAAAACCTGAGTTTTTAGTCGTTAGCTTGGTTAAATGAACAATGGCGTGAGAAACAAATGAATTGGCTAGCTTAAGAGCTTTAAGCTTGTCAAGGATATCATCCAATGGGGTTTCTACCTGTAGAGCCTCTTCTAGAGACTCAAACCAGAAGGCCGCAGCAGCAGTGACAGGGCAATGCATGCAAGGGGCTGGAGAATAAAACCTTGTTGAAAATTTTTTTCTTAAAAGGGCCACTGTAAGTAAATATTTTCTATGCCTGTTACTAACTAACTACCCCAAATACGCTTTTTATCAATAGCATTTCATTAACATATCTCTACCGTATATCAGAAATCTTGTCTGCAAATTTAATTGTTTTCCAAACCCACTCTGTGGGTATCCTTTGCTCTGTACCAATCCGTTTACAATACCTAGGTTTCAAAATGGGCGCTTTAAATACAAAGTTATTGGTTTAAGTATTTTGAACATGCAGTGCTGAAAATAGTGGGCAGGATAACGTGGACATCATCGGCGAATAAAAGATGTAACTTTTAGAACGTTATGAAACTTCGTTTTGGAGAAAATATAGGTCAATAGGTTTTAATTAATGTTTATTAACTTTAATATGTTAGTTGTTTAGCTTAAAAATTATAACAGAAAGTAATCCTTTAAGGTAACCCTCTAATTTTTTTTGTCCATTGGATCTAGAAAAGCACAACTGTCCTCGACAGGGATAGTTGTATGCTTCGCTAGGGTAAGAGACTGCTCCCTCCACCTTAGGGACCATTTGCCACAAGTCCCGTGTAGCGGCATCTATAGAAAATATCCTTTTAAAAACAGGAGGGGGAGAGAACGGTACACCTGGCCTATCCCATTCCTTAGTAATAATTTCTGAAAACCTCTTAGGTATTAGAAAAACATCAGTGTAAACGGGCACTGCATAGTATTTATCCAAATTACAGAATTTCTCTGGGACTACAATGGCGTCACAGTCATCCAGAGTTGCTAAAACCTCCCTGAGCAACATGCGGAGGTGTTCAAGCTTAAAATTTAAATGTAGACATATCAGAATCAGGTTGAAGTATCTTCCCTGAGTCAGAAAAATCACCCACAGATAGAAGCTCTCCTGCTTCGGCTTCTGCACATTGTGAGGGTATATCAGACATAGCTACTAAAGCGTCAGAGAGCTCTGTATTTGTTCTAGCCCCAGAGCTGTCTCGCTTTCCTTGTAGAGAACAATTAAAATCTAAAGCGCCAGTGCAGGCAAAATATACCCAAGAAAAAGAGAGCATGCAATTTAGTGTTTATATAAAAAATAATTTATTCTTCAACAAATGTCACAAAAAGAACCTAAAAATAAAAATATGTATAACATGAGATGAAAATCTCCTAGGTATAAATTAAACCTTATACAAGAATTCAGACAATAAAATATGTGATTGGCCAATCTCTATTAAAATGTGAGTAATCTATAAAAGCATTTACACAAGGAAAATTACACATATATTGTAGGTTACTAATGTAAGCAACTAGAACTGTATGTATCAGAATATCAAGCAATTTGTAACAATATCTATCATCAAATTATCTACTGATAATCTAAGAGTATGTGCGCTAAGTGCATAAACCAAATAGCTTACGTAAAATATGGCTAAGTCAGCATATCAGTAAAATGTCCACAAAGGTGCAGATGAATATGAGTGATTTACTGGTATCCGTGATTCCTTTAGTGTAGCACAGTGTTTTTTAGTGCTCTAATGGATCCACTAGAACTACAGGTACCTGTTTAAGTGATCCTTTTAAGTTCAGCTCTTAGAATGGAATGAGCTGTCTTCTTTGACCGATGTCACCTTTTAGAAGAAAATGCCTCCAAAATAGACAAGCAGTGTAACTGTTTTTGCTGATCTTGAAGCCGCGCTGTAAACCCCAGCTACAAACACTTCTGTCTCTTGCTCAGTTCTCACCTATACCGGTTAGGGCGCCGATTAGCTTAGTATTATGGGAGTGTCTGGTTTGAGCTGTGGGGTTGCCGGCTCTACAGCTGATCCTTTCTTTTCTTCCTCTTGATGCACACTAGGAGATCCGCAACGCCTTTCCGGTGAAATTACTTCAGCCTTTGTCAAGCTTGATCTCCTTTGAATCCTATGGCTTTAAATAGCCCTCCTTCCATTTCAATTGGTTAGGAATTTCAGCCAATGTGTGTCTAATTGGCTTCAGCCAATATGTGTAATTGGCTCAGAAATGTTGTTAAACATTTATAAACATATTTCTTGAATTTATGAATATCAGATATTGTATATTTGGTAAGTTCTAATAATTAGTCATAAACATGTATTTCTCTGAGATTTAAAATAGAATGATTGTATATCCCCTTAAATATTAAAGCATATATACCCTAACCTTTGCGCAGTCTGTATTACCCTTTTTGTAGATTATCGCTTTCCCTGTAACCCTGGCAATTTGGACAATACCCTGTAAGGGTATGATTCATACTCTCCCGCCATGTCTTGTAAAGTACACGCAATGGGGCACCGCTAGATGTACTTGCGTCACCTCGAGCGGGAGTTATAGGCTCTGACACGTGGGGAGAGTTAGTCGGCATAACTTCCCCTTGTCAATTTCTCTGGTGATAAATCTTTTAAAAGCCAGAATATGGTCTTATAACTTATAGGTAAGATCAGTGGCATTTGGTACACATTCTAAGAGGGGGTTCCACAATGGCTTCTAAACATAATGAACAAGGAGTTTCCTCTATGTCAGACATGTTTTAACAGACTAGTAATGAGACCAGCAAGCTTGGAAAAGCACTTAATTAATGTGAAAAAAGCAGAATATAAAAACGGTACTGTGCCTTTAAGGAAAAAAAAACAAACAAAAACTGCAAAACAGTGGAAAAAAAGCAGTTAACTCTACGAAATTTTTACAGTGTGTATAATAGACTAAAATAGCATTGCACCACTTGCAAATGGATGATTAACCCCTCAGCGCTCAAAAACGGTAAAACCGTTTATAACAGTCACAAGCAAACTGGCCACAGCTCTAATGTGGCTCCTACCTTCCCATAAAACGACTTTGTAGGCACAAAAAACCCTTACAGAGGTCCAATATGTCAGGGGACTCCTTCAGGGAAGCTGGATGTCTCAGAATGTAAAAAACTACTGCGCAATTAGTGTGTGAAAATAGGCCCCTCCCACCATGCAGTCAAAGTGAAAGGGCCATAAATAACGACTCCTAGGAGAACTCTAGTCAGCCATGTGGAAACTAGGCCCCAAATAAAGATTTATCACCCTCAGTAAAAAACGTTCTTTATATATCATGCAAACGTTTTTATATACTAAGCCATAAGAGCAAGCAACATGAATATTACCCTTTACTGCAAGCATGATGCCAATCGTTTGTTAAATCACTGCAATCAGGCTTACCTTAAATATTATCAGGTACGGGGGGCGGAGCAACCTTGAAGCTGAGCAGACGCAGGTTTGAGAGCTCCTGCTCAGATAATACATTAACCTTCATTAAAATCCCTCAAAATCCAAGCTTTCAATGATTAACATGGATTTAAGTCGTACGGTACACAAAGGAGTACTAGCTGGACGCTACTAATACCCGAGTAACCCTGCTTTTTATCATGTTCACAGAGCTGATCCTTAGGAGAGCCGAGTAGCAGCCATTACAGCAATGGTGTCATAGGCACCACAGTCCTCTAGAGTCTGAGAGCTCCTTGATCTCTACTATCGTGGACAGTACTTTTCGACACTGGGACATAGTTGTACTTGCACCCCGGTCCTCTCTTTACTACTTACCTATTGGATACAATTGAGACTAGTTGCCTAATGAAGAGGATGGACTCGCAGGTCTGGGCCGCGCTCGCCGCTCTGGAGCTCCGCATGGATGCGCAGTTTGCTTCTCTTGCCCAATGCTTTTCTTTTGACAGGAGGAGGACCAGGTAGCTGACTCAGAAGATGACCCCAACATAGCGGATGACCTACCAGCAGAAGATTCATAACTCACAACCCCCCTGTTTCTACAGCGAGAGAAGAGATGAGAACAGCGGGTGTTCTACATATTCCTCCTACAAGGCCTTCTGACGTAGATTTTCCACTCCGCTACACCCCCGGCACCAGATCTCCTTAAGATACACGCAGCTCTGTGTTTTGCTCCTGTTCCGAGGCGGGCCGACCGGAATGGGGCTGAAGAGCAGAAAGACTACTACTCAGCCGCACTAGAGTTGCCTACAAGTTCAGAAGCCATAAGGTGGGTGTCGGGGGAAATGTGTGGGGGTACGCAGGGAGAGCTGAGGACAATGTCGCAAGGGGTACTCGGTTATGGCGGATTCGCAAATTTCATGTTCCACCCTCCATACCCTTTACCTACCTGCTCCTCTACTATTAGGGTCATATAAGAGACTCACGGTTACAATCCTATCGTAGAAGAGGGCAAGAAATATCCTCCTGCTCCCTACAAGATCCCTTTTGACCCAGGGGCTTATATTATCGGTTTATGAATACCATGGGTACTAACGGCTTGTATCTTTACCTCATGAGTGAACTTTCAGTAGTAATATGGCTACGTCTGTGTACAGGCTCTCACAGTTTTTTCAACAGCCCTATTGTCACCCATTTCATCCCTTTATTTCTGGGGCGCTTTAATGAGAGCAAACAGGACTGATAACGATCCCCCTCTATAACACAGGCCTTGCCCACACTATGTGTTTGCAAACTGACGAGGGGTAATAACTCTACTATAGAGACTCGGAACCTTAACCAACTGCTGGAGACTCAATTTCTTAATTTTGCCAGATTGTTTTCCTACACTCTTGACCATAGGAGACACTTCCTCGGCATAAAGACTTACTATGGTTTGGAAATATTACGCAGTGTTATTAATGTTAAGTCCTTATGGAATACCTCTTTATATGTATTATAAGGCACTGTTTTCTATATCAACCCATGTCAGGGAATTTGATTATGGGTTGAGTTTTTACTTATTCTTACTGTCCCTCATACTAATAGTTTGGTAGACATAAAGATAGGTCTCACAGCCTTTTAGACAATAATGGTACAGATTGGGTCCCCTAGCCAGTTGCTACCTGTTTGGAGTGTTTTCCTTTGGTTTTATTCCACCCTTCACATTTTATGGGTTACTATACACATTACTGTTCTTTTGCTGTGACATATGGTATGGGTCTGTTTGTAATTATCTACTTAGATGTGTAGTTTATCTGACATACATCACCAGGTATTAAGCATTCCTTGAGGCTGCTGAACATATTTTATGTAAGCAATCAGCCTGTATCCACAAGCTAAGCACTAACAATCACCCCCACCTAAAAGCCGACTACCTACAAGCCAGTTTCACTGTGGTTACCTATAGATATGTATTGGGTACTTAATATTACTAGAGGAAATCGCCACTGAGATGCAAATACTATATATATATATATATATTAGCCTACATAAACTGCTTTAATTCAAATGTACGCATTCCCCTAGGGGCTAGGGTCAGAGCTAACCCTTAAACACTCTCTGCCGCAACATCTTCCCAGTGTGGGTTTTGTGCTAGCTGGGACAGCGAATTTTTAACTACTGTAACTGGTGATACGTATGTTCATCTCACAAACCTCAACGATATCATGATTATAGGTAGTATATGTCACTTAGTCAGTTAGTATCATCTCACCCAAGGCCTCGCAGAAACAGCTAGTATTAGTTCTCAATTATCATGTTATTTGCATCCCTGACTCCCAACTGACCCGTTTCCCCCGCAGGCATTTATTACATTGCGGGGCCATAACCCCACTCCTTCCACCAACATCACCTTAGTTGGTATCGTCCCCAGGAGAGGGGTCTCTGTAGCAGCCCTTTGTTTCCCAAATATCTATATTTATCCCCATGTGCATACTTTCTCAGGGAGCTACCTTTACTCTTCCTGCATACAAGAAACTAGAGACACGAAGCCCTACCAGACAGCCACTCTAATTTGCTCCGCCCCCCTCCCCTCCCCCTTTTCATCTTCGAGCGGCTCTTGCCCGCTGAATTCCTTTTTCCCTCCCAAAACAAAAAGTTAAAACATGAGGGTTCCTTTCTGATATGTTCCAGACATCCATTTTAGTCACACACCACTCTCCTTTCTGGTTAATCCCAATTACAGTATAATCCTCCGACCACAATCTAGACATAGTAGGTAATGCCCATCTCAAGAGCTACCCTATTTTCCCTTTGAACATTCTACTCTGTATAATAGAAATCTTTATATGTTTCTCCATGACACCGCTGCGGTTTAGCTATAGTGTATGCAACGGTAGCACTTGTATTTCTATGTCTTAGCTCTATCAATTGTATGAGAATTGTATCATTGCTATTATTATACCTAGACATGGTGTCTGGACATATTATCTGTTTTGATGTTATTTTTTTATTACCTCCAATAAAAAATATTCAAAAAAAAAAAATATATATATATCAGGTACTGTCAGCATTTTCTAGACCTTATCTCTCTAGAAAAAAATATACTGCACATACCTCAGAACAGTTAATTCTGCAGGCCGTTCCCCCAGCTGAAGTTTTCCAATACTCTTCAGTTATGTGTGAGAACAGCAGGTGGACCTTAGTTACAACCTGCTAAGGATCATCAAAAACCTCAGGCAAAACTCCTTCTAATTTCTGCCTGAGGTAAAAACAGTACAACGCCGGTACCGTTTAAAAATAAACTTTTGATTGAAGATAAACTACACTAATTCACCACATCTCTCTTGATACTTCCTTTCTTTGTCGAGAGCTGCAAGAGAATGACTGGAGGTGCAGTTAGGGGAGGAGCTATATAGACAGCTCTGCTGTGGGTGATCCTCTTGCAGCTTCCTGTTGGGAAGGAGAATATCCCAACAAGTAATGGATGAATCCGTGGACTGGATACACCTTACAAGAGAAATTAAAATAAAAAAAACTTCATAATGGCAGACTGTCTGCCAGTACCTAGATGGTGGTGAGGAGGGTAAGTACCTACATTCCAATACTATTACCCTTACCACTAATAACTCCTTCATTGCCAGGGTTTTTAGAAGTGTGGTGCGCAGCTGCAGTAGCCTTCCAATTACCAAAAAAACAACAGCAAAGCCATGCATGTCTACTGTTTCTGAACAAAAGGGGACTCCAGAGAAGCTTTTACAGCCATTTGTCTTATGACTGCAGTAGTTGTGTGTAAATAATTTTCAATGACAAACCCAACTTTGCAAAAACTTTAATATTTTTGTAATATGATTGCATTTGGGCATCTAAATAGTGGAATCAAATATACCAAAATGGGCCTAGATCAATACCTTGAGTTGTCTAATAAAAAAAAAATTCCAGCAGCGGGTTAAATGCGGATCTATACTATGCATATAGATATTTCTAAGGTCTCCAATTTATAGATTTTATTTTGACAGTTTTTTCCCACAGCTAGACTGTGCTAGTTCATTGTGCCATATAAGTAACATTTGTGTTTACTCCCATGGAGTTATTTATGAGTCAGATAGCGCCTTGAGACCCTCACGGGCGATTAGTTCGCGCTCTATAAGTACTCGATAGAGTCAGCACTGATTGTCTAAAATGCAAATCTGTCAAAAGAACTGAGATAAGGGGGCAGTCTGCAAAGGCTTAGATGCAGAGGTAAAAAATATAATTTATATAACTGTTAGTTTTATGCAAAACTGAGGAATGGGTAGTAAAGGGATTATCCTTTAAAAGCAAAAAAATTCTGGAGCATGACTGCCCTTTAAGGCCCAAGCATGCACTTTAACTTTGAGACAAAACATCAGGCTTTAATAATCTGTCATACAAAAAACTAAATGTATGTTTACCAGATAAATCCTTTCTTCCTGGGCAGGGGAGAGTCCCACAGCTTCATTTCTTACTGTTGGGAAATACAACAGCTGGTCACCAGGAAGAGGCAAAGACACCCAGCCAAAGGCTTAAATATCCTCTCAGAAGTCTGTTGTCCCCGCTTCCCATAAGCTAGACGGATGAAACTCTCAACCAGAAAGACAAGGAAGACGTAGTGGCCTTCTGACCCCTACATTTACCTGCATAGATATAAACAAAGAGGAAGATTGCCTGAACTCCTTAGTAACCTGAAGGTAGAATTTCAAGGGCTCCGAACCACATCTAGAAGGTGAAGCAAACGATCCTTTGTCGAGGAAGGAACAACAATCTCTTGATTAATGGTTACAAATCTGACCCCACTTTAGGAAGGAAACTTAACTTAGTAAGTAAAACACCTTATCGGCGTGAAAAACAAGGTAAGTGGGGGGTCACAATGCAAGGCAGAAATCTGAGACTCTGCGAGAAGAGGCAATAGGCCAACAGAAACAGAACCTTCCAGGATAACAGTTTAATGTCAACAATATGCATGGGCTCAAACAGAGCCTGCTGCAACACACGAAGAATAAGATTAAGACTCCAAGGTGGAGTCACCCTTCTGAACACAGGCTTGATCCTAGTCAGGGCCTTAAAAAACTGCACATCCGGGAAGCTCAGCTAAACTCCTGTGCAGTAACACCGAAAAAAGTAGATATCTGTCCCTTCAGGGAACTAGCAGAGAGACCCTTTTCCAGCCCATCCTGGAGAAAAGATAAAATTCTGGCAACCTCAACCTTATGCGAAGAAAAACCAAGCTCCTCACAACCAGTGTAGGCAATTCCGTCACACCACCTTATGATAGATGCGTCGAGTAACTGGGCTTACGAGCTTGAATCAAAGTGTCAATGACACTCTGAGAACCTCTCTTGATAAGACTAAGCGTTCAATCTCCATGCCAGTCAGAGAATCTAGATTTTGATGTAGGAGGGGGGACTTAGTCCCTGCGACAGGGGTATCCTACATGGAGGAGATGAGGACATCCCCACCAGATCCGCAAACCAAGTCCTTCGTGGCCAGGATCACCGAGGCTTGCTCCTCCTTGGATCCGAGCCACCACACTGGGAGATAGAGGTAATGGAGGAAATAGATACGAGTCTGAAACCTCCAAGAAACCTCCAAAACATCTATTAGTTCTGCTTGAGGATCCCTCGATCTTGACCCATACCTGGGTAGTTTGGCATTGAGACGGGGAGGCCATAAGGTCCATCTCCGGCGTCTCCCATCTGCTGCATATCTCTGCAAATACCTCAGGGGTTGTCCACACCCGCAATGTAGATCGCTGACAGCATACAGTTGTGGGTCACTGCTCATTCTAAGATCTGAAAAACATCCCTCATCGCTAGGAACTCCTTGTTCCTCCCTGATGGTTTATGTAGGCTACCAAAGTTATATTGTCTGATGGAATCTGATAAGCCAGAAGGGGCAAAGCCTTTAGAGCAATGAAGATTGCTCGAAGTTCCAATATATTGATCGGCAAAGTGGACGACTCCTGAGTCCACAGACCCTGTGCCCTTCTGGCATCACAAAGGCTCCCCAGCCGGATAGGACTGGCGTCTGTAGTCACAATCTCCCAGAGTGGTCTCAAGAAGCACGTGCCTTGGGACAGGTGATCTTGAACAGAGCCACCAAGAGAGCAAGTCTCTCGACAGCTGTCCAGTACTATCTGTTGTGACAGTTCGGAATGGGTCGCCGTTCCAAAGTCTCAGCATGCATAGCTGCAAGATGCTGAGATGGAATCTGGCAAAGGTAATGATGTCCATACAAGACACCATGAGTCCAATCACCTCCATACACTGGGCCACCGAAGGTCTCAAGGAGGCCAAGACATGCTGGCTAGCGTGCAAAGTCTCTGATCTGTTAGAAAAGATCTTCATGGACACCAAGTCTATAACTGTGCCCAGGAAATTTACTCTGGTATTTGGAGTTAGAGAACGCTTTTCCAAGTTTATCTTACATCCATGTGACTGAAGAAGACTTAGAAGAAATTCTGAGTGGACCATTGCTAGACAAAAAGATGGTGCCTGTACGCAAGATATCGTCCAGGTAAGGTGCTACAGCAATACCTTGTGTTCTGGCAACCACTAGAAGAGTCCCCAGAACCTTTGTAAATATTCTTGGAGCAGTAGCTAAGCCAAAACATGGTTGTTACCAGTTTATAGCTTGCTTTTATTCACTCAAGTCCCTGTCAGAAGCGTCGCTACAAGGCTGTCACACTGAGAGGCTGTATCTTTCCACAGCATGGATCCTGGAGGTTAAGACTGCTTTATTACTATAGCAGGGACTATTGTATAGGGTCACAGTGTGATTCCTTTTACCTCAATAGGATCTCCTTTGGGGAGACTATTAGGAAAAGATGAATAAAGAAAATTAAGGCCATAAGCTGTAAGTTATTAAATGGATCTAAAGCAGTTAGGGTCTCTATCTCTATGCAAATAAAGTCAGCATGATTGTTTTCTAATTCTGCTATAAACTGTTAACAACAATGTGTAATATTCTTCATGCAGAAATAGTTTAGTTTTGTAATAAATTGTGTTATCATATATTCTTACAGAAACTTTAAAAAGCTCTTAAATATTTAATTTAGATAAGTTAGAAATCACTAAATAACAACAAAAAAAAACACTTTACATGCAGAGAACTTAGATCATAGTTTTCTTCTCAACTTTCTTCGTTCGTGTAATATGATCCAAAATTTCCCAGTGCCAATCGCTCTCCAAATGATTTTAAAAGACTTTTCATCAAACGATCGAAACTTACAAAATGAACATGAAACGCCATCCTAGAAAGAAATTCCCAAGGGGTTTGCAAAGGTATAAAAAGCGATCTGACACCTGTTTAATACTGTTGCAGTGTGATACGATTTGACATTATACAAATGATATACAGGACCCATATAAGCAATTCTCAGCTGACTGAGCAAGAGTTCAATCCATTGGGACTTAGGAAAAGATTTCATCTAGAAGCAGAGCAAATGGTCCTTTATCATAAGAACAACAAGGATATAGAAATATCTACCTAATGAAGGCGAACATACAAACCAATTCTAAACATTTTATAACAATAGAAATAGGGAATCAAAGTGTCAAAATTTAAATTTGCGTTAAAGGGGATAGGAAAATCAAAATGAAACTTGCATGGTTCAGAAAGAGCATGTGGATTTTTATTCACTTAAATTCACTTCTTTTTTCAAATGTACTTTTTGTTCTCTTGTTATCCCTTGTTGAAAAAGAATACGCACATATCCTACACTAGTGGGAGCTAGCTGCTGATTCATTAGCAAAACTGTCTAGTCCAAAGGTTATTATTGTTTTTCCACGGTATACGCACTTAAGCTGTGAGGGCCGTGGCACCAGTATTCGAAACACCACCACCAACTCTCTGAGCTTGAATACTGGCGCACGGGCCCTCACAGCATAGTGTGCATATGCCACTGTACAACAGTATAAAAAATGTTTACTAGAAGCATTTTGGCAAAGTATATTGCAAAAATATTTATGTATTAATCTAAAATGGTACCCATGTAAATTTAAAAAGGTACAGATTTGTTTTTTTTTTGTTAATAAGATAAGATAATCCCTTTTATTACCCACTGTGAAAAGCTAATAAAACTGAGAAAAGAGCCAGCCTTCAAGGTTGTAGACATCCGCCTATGAGTCTGCCTAGGTTCAACAAAGAAAAACAAAGCAAATAGGATGATAAAAGTAAAATTGGAAAGTTGTTTAAAATTGCATGCCCTATCGGAATCATGAAAGTTTAATTTCAACTAGACTATTCAAAAGAACTAAGGTAGTAGTTTGTATCTAAAATATTAGCCAAGCGCCACACACCATTTGCCTTATATGGAGAAAATCCTAACTTGAGTCTGCAGACAAGGCTAGCCATGGGTCATCATGTTTTGTATAAAGTGAATTGTTTTGCAGTTATCTAACAAAGCCAATTAGGGTCAGATAAAGGGAACGGTATCCTTGAGAAGTCCAGCGGGGAGCATTTCAAGTTCTGGAGAATTCAAAATTGCTCAATTTTCAAAGCTAAATTACAAAAAAGAGTGCAAAACAAATAATTAAACAAAAAAAGGAGGTAGTGCAAAGTTGTGTCACTATGCATTACTAAAAACTTTTATATTAAATCTCGAAGGTGTTTTCTGCTCCTTGAAGGATAGGAATATGGTATTTTTATGTATTAAAAATACAAAAACAAGTCTATAACACCTTATTAAATCCCCTCTTTTAAAATGGACAGTCTACTTGAAAATTGTTACGGTTTTAAAAGAAAAAATTAAAAAAAAATATAATCTCTATATCAGTGATTTTTAACCTTTTTTTTGCCATGGCACACTTTTTTACATTAAAAAATCCTGTGGCACACCACCATCCCAAATTTTTTTTAAAAAAAATCACACATTGTAGCCTAATACAGCACATATATATATAGCACATACACACAAACACAACCATACTGTATGTATTGTTCTGTTATGCCATGCCTCCTACAAAGCTACCCCTGCACTGGGAGTAAAAAACAAGCAAAGTTAAAAAATATGTCACACTGTTGTCAGTCTGGCCGTGGCACACCTGAGGATCTCTCACGGCACACTGGTTGAAAAACACTGCTCTATATTACCCAGTCCTCAGTTTTGCATAACCAACAACGGTTATATTAATACACTTTTTACCTCTGTAATTACCTTGTATCTAAGCCTCTGCAGACTTCCCCCTTATCACAGTGCTTTTAACAAACTTGCATTGTAGCCAATTATGCTGGTTCCTGCATAAACTCCACAAGAATGAGCACAAATTATCTATATGATACAAATGAACTAGCACTGTCTGGTAGATAAGAAAGCTAATAGAAAGAAATGAGATAAGAGGCAGCTTGTTGGCTTAAAAAAGGGACAGTCTAGTCAAGAAATAAACTTTCATGATTCAGATAGGGCATGTAATTTTAAACAACTTTCCAATTTACTTTTATCACCAATTTTGCTTTGTTCTCTTGGTATTTTTAGTTGAAAGCTAAACCTAGGGTAGGCTCATATGCTAATTTCATATCCCTGATGAAGGTCGCTTCTTAACTAAATGCATTTTAAAAAATTCCAAACAAGAGGGGTGTTAGGTTCATGTGTGCCATATAGATAACATTGTGCTCATTCCCGTGGAGTTACCTAGGAGTCAGCACTGATTGGCTAAAATGGCAAGTCTGTGAAAATAACTTAAATAAGGGGGCAGTCTGCAGAGGCTGAGATACAAGGTAATCACTGAGGTAAAAAATGTATTAATATAACAGTGTGTGGTTGTGCCAGAACTGGGGAATGGGTAATAAAAGGGATTATCTATCTTTTTAAAACAATAAGAATTCTGGGTGTTAACTGTCCCTTTTAAATGAGGTTATTAAAGTATATTGATATAAGCAATGTTGGGTTATTCAAAGCTGGGGAATGGGGCAAGTAGAAGGCGTTTTTTTTTTTTTTTTTTGATTGTTTAAAAGACTACAAATGTTAATTTCATACCCATTCGGAAATAACTTAGGTCACCTAAAATGGTTTATTTTGAAAACATGTAATCCATTTAGTTTTAGGTCAAGATACAAATTAACTTTATCAATATGAAAGTTACCTTAATTAAAAAAAAAAAAAAAAAAAAAAAAGTGTATATAATTAAAATATACTCTATAGAATAGAGGATACATTTTCTTACCAGTTACTGTCGACCGGTATATATCTCTTCAAGTGTTTCTGCTGGCTCATTTCGGGAAGCGCGCTAATGAGAAAATTAAAAAGATATCAACGAAAAAGCATAATGTTAATAAACTAAATTTTCAAAGTCTATGCTCTAAATTAAACATTTGAAAGTGCAGAACGTTTCATTTTGTTACAAAATGCTTATACATTTCTTCAAACTTTTTTTCACAAGACCCAGTGCCATGATACCACATAACCTTAATGGACCATATTTTATGCTTGGTCTGAAAATTTCTGATTTATACTGAATACTGTATTCCTGATTGTAGTCAAACGTTGAAAGTGTTTATAAAAAGTAATAAACACACACACGGATATAATACACACGCTCTCCTACAACACACACAAGTAGCGACCCAATGAACATGGTGTTAAAACCAGTAATGGATTCTGACCTGTAGTTTGAAGAACCCGAGTTAGAGCATACAAGGTTTTAAGTTTTCCAATTTGGTTTCTTTTATCAAACCTGCTTCAGTACGCATCGGGCATGCATTGATGAAGAGTATACCTTCAACTAAATATATTATAATATAAAACAAATATAAAATATGTAGAATATACATTTAATATGTAACAAAGCAGCATAATACCTGGTTGAGGATATTTTTTGAAGTTTCGATTTATCTCCGTACCCGACAGCTTTCGTTTCTTGACAGGCAATCCCAGACTGATACGGTTGGTCTGTGTATCTTTTTACTCCCCTTGGTAAATCCTGCCCTCTGTGGAAATGGTTCGTAAATAAAATGTTAGGAAGTATTCATAAACAGAACATAGATACTTTATAAAGGCAGGGTGGAACAGGAATGTTGCACTGATAGCAATAGTGCAGGGGATCGTTCGTGTTATTCCTCTCTGCTATCGATTAACTATGCATATAATGAAAAAAAGAAAGGTATTGATTACAAAAACATTCACAGAAAAAACGTTATGGTAAAAAAATAGCACAATTAGAATCTCTAAATAAAAAAAGGTGTCAATGCAGTGTAAAATCTCTAATCCTATATGCAATTCTTGTTAGCTTAAAGGGACATTAAACACTAAATAATCATTGGTTGAATGTTGCATTTAAAGCAGAGATTAGCCTGAGAATAATTTGAACACGTATATATAAAAAAGTAATATAGTTGTTTTAATATTTAAAAAGAAATAAGTAACATTGTCCATAATGTTAGAGAGTTCCATAAAGAACTGGGGCGCTGCCATAGTTGTAACTTAAAGTGAATGTAAATTTGATACTATTCTTCATCCCTACCAATTCCCAAACAAACTCTTTAGTTAAACCGCAATATTATTTTCATAAAATTCATTATTTCATATTATATTTTAGCAATGGAACTTAGCTCCGTTTTTCTCTCAAACTCAACCCATCCTGTACTTCCTGTATTCCTACTAGCATTGCTTATAGAGCGGGTCCCTTTGTTTTTTAATTTAATATTTTTTTTATCTTTTCAAGTAAAATATACTGAATCTAACTATATCTCTTACACTAATAATAATCTATTATAATTATCCAAGTGTCTATAATATATATATATAATAATATATATATATATATATATAGAATGTTGGGTATAACCTATGGCTGTATATGTTTTGTAAAATCACTACTGCTGAGATCCAGAAGGATACTCACCTTAAATATCCCTAAGAAATTGAACTAGAATCTATTACATAGAACGAAAAATTACCACCTTAAATTTCACCAGGTAATTGATTCACACACCCACAGGACTTTTGTGACCAATGAGACACCTATGAGGTGTATATTAAGGAGCCCTAGAAGACAGGTGAACACTTCTTGAAAAAGCCCCAGGAAGGGGGAGAAACTGCGTTGAAGTTGTTTACTACCATCCACCTTTGAGACATTTACATCAACCGCTATTTCTATCTAAAAAGAGGAGTGCTGCTACGTTCCATTAAGAAGGAGTTTGCCCTCAGCTGTAAGCCTGGAAGGAGGAACTTCCAACACACCAATTCTAAATATACCGACTTAGCTTTCACTGAAGAGCAGAGAGTGCGGCGGACTACAGGTAAAAACAGCTGATACGGCTACAACGCTACCTGACAGCTGACACAGCATCACGTGACCAGCCCGTGGCAGAAACAGAAGACGCCAGCAAAGGCCCTAAGCTGGCTACTGGATACACTGCTCTTTGTGATTTTGAAGAGGCGGTTATCAGACACAGACCGACTTACTGAATTGGAGACGGAAAAGGATCGATCCACTCTACTACAGACAGCTGCCTTCTCTCTACTTAAAGCTTAAGGTACCGACTCTCAAATGTGTTAAGTTTGATCCAATACTCGATGAGCAAGATCAACTGCATCTGGAGAGCATAAAGTGAATAGACTAAGGTCCAATAGACTACTGGTGAGTATAGCAATACCATCTGTTGCTTACGAGTATATATATATATATATATATATATATATATATAAGATATATATATATATATATATATATATATATATATATATATATATATACTATATATATATATGTATATATACACATATACATACATATACACACACAAAGCACACACATACTCTTACGGGACAATTTATTCTGATCATTTGTTTATATTTAACACCTTTAAATTAGTTCTTTTACACGTTTATCCTATTATTTTAATACTGGACGTCCAGATCCTATATTTGAGTGTTTTATTATTGAGTGTTTTATTTTGATTGTTTTATTATCGAGTGCTATATTTACATTACCCGACGTCATCTCCGAGCCACTTGTGTATTTTAGCTTACTATTTAGGAATAGGGGAATCGTTCTGCTTGACATTGTACCTCTCTATTGTAATCTGCTTGTTTGAGCTAGTCTTTAGAGTGAGGTTTTACTGCCCTGCTATACCCCTTCCCCTTTAATTTTATATTGTAATTGTGCTTGATATTTTAGACATTGTTCTTTATCAATTGTATTTATTAATCTACTAATATTAAATATCTTGTTATCGTTTTCTAGGTGTGTTGTATCATTTAAGCACTCTTAGAAGCCCCATAATATATCCTATAATTATTTCTTGCTCATATTATATATATATATATATATATATATATATATATATATATATATATATATATATATATATATATATATAGATATTTTTTTTTTTTTTTTTTTATTATTTATTTCGTATTTTCATATAAATATAGATCTATCCTAGCGTAAGCGCCAATACTTCCACTTTTTTTAATAGAGCGGGTCCCGCCTGCTCTATTACGCATTTCTAAAGCGCGTTCACGACCACTACTCTATTTGCGCATGCGTTTTAACCATTTCTGGATAATATTGCGCATGCGTTTGTTGACCATTCTGAATCACTATCGGCACATAGATTTACATTGCGCATGCGCGTTTTTCGCCATATCTTAACAAAAGCAAGAGTATTTAATGAGTGGTGAAAATGTTTAGCGCATGCGCAAGTCATGGACGCGCATTGCTTCTAGGGCTGCAACAACTAATCGGTAAGATTAATCATAAAAATAGTTGTCACAGAATCTCATTATCAATTAGGTGGTCAGCGATTAGTTGGTTAATTGCACAGCACGAGCTGCTTCAAACCGATGAACTCCTGCACATGGTATTGTGCAAAAAAAAATTCCTATCTGATTAATCGGATGATTAGTGTCCGATTAATTGGATTGAAAAAAAAGATTTAAAAAAATAAATAAATTAAGTTTTTTGCACATTCTTAGTTGCAGTAGTTCAGATTAAAGCAGCTGGTGCTGTGCAACTGACCAACTAATTGATAACGAGATTTGTTGACAACTATTTTTATAGTTGTTGCAGCCCTAATTTCTTCTGAATCCGTCTTCTGAATGGGAACGCATGCGCAGTGACATTGCGTGAAGTTTAAAAAAAAAAAGGGGTTGAACGCCCCGGGGGGGGGGGAAGATTATTAGTTTATGGAACTGTCAATCACCAGAGAAATGAGGGACAAAATGGCGGGGCAGAGGAAGCAAGAGAATCATCGTTAATTAACTTTATATTATGAATTTAGGTGTGATTCTAAAAAACGAATTAAACTGATACGATTTTTTTTTGTGATACACAATATGAGGATGAGAGATACCCGTGAGTTTACATGCCCTTTAAGGGACACTGAACCCAATTTTTTTTTTCTTTCATGATTCAGATAGAGCAGAACTTTCTAATTTACTCCTTTTATCAATTTTTCTTCATTCTCTTGCTATCTTTATTTGAAAAAGAAAGCATCTAAGCTAAGGAGCCAGACATTTTTTGATTCATTACACTGGACAGCACTTGTTTATTGGTGGGTGAATTTATCCAAAAATGGGCCGGCATCTAAACTTACATTCTTGCTTTTCAAATAAAGATACCAAGAGAATGAAGAAAATTTGATAACAGGAGTAAATTAGAAAGTTGCTTAAAATTGCATGCTCTATCTGAATCGCAAAAAAAAAAAAAAAAAAAAAAAAAAGTAAAATGACTATTTAAAATATAGCGGTGTTTGCACTTCCATGTTTAACATGAATTGGAAACCCAAAATATTCAGAATTAAGTTGCAGGAAAGGAGAACAAAATAAATAAATGAAAAGTATATTGCAAAGTGGTTTTACTACATGTAATGAAACAATTTATATTAATATATTGGCGTTTAATGTCCCTTTAAAATCAAAATGAAACTGCTTTAATATTAAGTTAAATTTTTTATTCCACTCAGAAAATGTCTTTTGTGTATCCGATACGTATGGGTATGAAATAAATCCCACTGGTATTGAGAACCCTGACTAAGAAACATCAGCAAAAAGATAGAATTACTGAGTAGTAGGCTATAAGCCCCTTGAACTAGCAGAATGCCAAAAAAAACATGATGGCAGAACCAATATGCAATATGTTAACTTTTAAGGAAACACTTTTGCACTCAGATAGCATATAAAAAAAAAAAAAAAAATTAAATTTGCGTGTTTTTTAAACTCCAATTTTTTTTTCCTTTTCACGATTCAGATAGAGCATACAATATTAACCCCTTGAGTGCTAATGACAGCTCTGAGCCGTCACAAATTGTCTGAGTCAGGTGCTAATGACGGCTCTGAGCCGTCACAAACACTCTCCCACTTTGAGGGACATCTGGGGTTTTCCACCGGCTCCTACCCCAGCGATCTGGCCTGCATAGTGACAGTCATCGCCGGGGCTTAACGTTATGCGCTGTGGCATCACGCACAATAACGTGATGATGTCACAGCGCAACTTTATTTATACTTAACAATGTTAAGTATAGGAGCAGGGGGCATGCTACTTTTGAAGCCTCATCTCAGGCATCTAAGCAGCTACAGACCCCCAAGACCCACTGTTGGAAAGGTAATCGTCGCCTAACCTTTCCAACAGTGTAAGTCTTGGGGGTCTGAAAAAAATCTTAGCACCAGGTGTGAAAGTCCTTAGCACTCAAAGGGTTAAACAACTTTCCAATTTACTTCTGTCTAATTTGCTTGGTTCTCTATGTATCCTTTGTTGAAAAGAATACCTAGGTAGGCTCAGGAGGTGGGAGCTTTGCTGCTCCTTCAAAGGATAGCAAGAAAATGAAGCAAATTTGATAAAATGAAAAAACATTTTGGGTTTCACGTTACCTTTACAAGTAACTATAAACCATGATAACCTCTTTGACAATCTTTTTTTTTCTTCTTATATGGTAGAAAAATAAAGTTCTTACAAGCAAAAATCACCACTTCTAGCAAACAACTCTGCACGTCATTTTAAAATTGTCATGCTGCAAAAATGTTAATGAAACAAAAATTCTGCACTTACTCCTCTTGCGCGACCTCTGCTTCGTGATGGTTTGTCATATCCAACATTTTTTCTCCTATGAAAATCCTCCCTTTCCAGATCATCTCTTTCGTCAAGAGAGTCATATCTATTCCTGTAGCTTTCCACATATCGATCAGCAGAATTATTCCTATAGCTAATTTTGTATTCATTACCGTAGCTAGATCTGTACCGATCTCTCCTATCAGGAGAATACCTGGAGTCAAAAGACTCATTACGTTCAAACCTGGAAAAATCGCTGTGAGGAGACAGTATAAGCTTATTAGCATAAGTCAAAACATAAGTTAAAATTAAACGATATTGCCAAGAGAAAGTAACAAACAGTATATTTTAGAAACACATAGTTTATGCTTACCTGGTATATTAATTTCTTTCATGATGGCGAGAGTCCACAAGACATGCCATGTGGAATAACACTCCAGTCTACCAAAAGCAAAAACACCCCTACACTCCAATGCTTTAATCCCTCCCACTTTACCATAATTCCACAGTCAATAATATGGCCAAGTAAATTGAAAAAAACAGAAATTACAAAACAAGACAAATAAAGCGCCAACTGTGTAAGGAAAGGGTGGAGCGCAAGTCTGGTTTTCTTTCATAAAATGGTGAAAGTCCGCAAGACATCAGGTGGGATCCTATACCCACTCTGAAGTCCAGGAGACCACTATGAAATAGGAGTAGGACAATAGTTAAAGCAGGTATGTTACTGATCAGGCACTGTGGTCCACAGAACTTTCCTGCCAAAAGCAGCCTCTGAAGAGGCATACATGTCAAAGTGGTAGAATTTTGTCAAAGTATGTAATGAAGACCAAGTAGCCACCTTACATATCTTATCTATAGAAGCCTCATTAAGAAGTGGTAACTGCTATAATGAAATGAGCAATAATGCTTTTAGGGTTAGTCTTCCTTACAACAAGGTATACTTTACAAATCAAGGCCTTAAAGCAGGGGTCGACAAATGTGTTTAAAATTTAGGAGCCAGCCGTACATTTAGGAGCCAGACAGTAGTATTTTTATATTGAAATCTGGAGAATAACCCAAAAAATTAGGAGCCAGGGGTAAAATTCTAGGAGTCAGTGGCTACCTGGCTCCTGGGTTTGTCGAGCCCTGCCTTAAAGAGATGGTAAATCCAAGATTTACCATCAATAAGAATAAAGGGGACTTTAATTGATCAACCATGTAAAAAAGGGTGCTAAACTCACCCTTTCTGTGCCGTTGCACAGAGCTAAACTCCAGCTGACCATATCACAACGATCTCCTTCAATGAGGTACCGCTTGCACCTCTGTACCAATAGCGGTGCAAGCGGCTGTGCCGTGGGCGGCCGAAACCACTGAGTTTAGCTCTGTGCATTGTCACAGAAAGGTTGAGTTCAGCACCTTTTTTACAAGGTTGATCAATCAAAGTCCCTTTTATTGGCTTAAAGTGACATGGGTAAATGCCGTTTTCTGAATGTTACAAGGTCCAGAAAAAAAAAAAAAAGAATGAATGAATGAAGAAGAAATCTTAAAATAAATTTGTGGCTTCAACATAGAATTTTTATGATCTCACATCTAGGTTTTGAAAAAGTCGCTCTTAGTAAATATCCTTAGACACAGCTTTAGGAAAGAACAGTCTTGTCCTGATGAAAAGTTAAGAAAGGAGGATTGTAAGAGATCAAAGCGCAGAAACTCTCCTGGCTGAAAAGATGGCCAGGAGAACATCTGAAGGTCTAAACATACATGGGTTCAAATAAAGGGCACTCTAAACCAGATTAAGATTCTACTGAGAGGTTGTCTAAGATTGGGCCAAATCTGATGGGCACTGCATGGAGTTCTAGAATGTTTACTGATAACCTCATCTCCCAAAGAGACCAGACTCCTCCTTGCGCTGAGACCCCCAGACCACACCCTAACTCTTTAGGCTGGCATCTGTGGTAATCACAACCCATGCTGGCCAAGGAAAGGAAACCCAATGACCAAGGGATTATTGAGTTTGCCACTATGTCAAAGGTTACATTTACCCACCAATCAGCAAGAGCTACCCAGGTGCTGAACCAAAAATGGGCCACCTCCTAAGTTTAACCTTCCTGCTTTTCAAATAAAGATACCAAGAATACAATGAAAAATTTATAATAAGAGTAAATTAAAAAGTTGCATGTTCTATATGAATAATGACAGAAATAAAAATGGGTTTACTATCCCATTAAGCTAAATTAAAGCCTAGCAATAAAGCAAATAGTCACACTTTTTTATTTCTCAGTGCTTATGAAAGTTATATTTACACTGTACTGTAGTCTATTAAGTGTGCAATAGCATGACTAAAAATAAAATATGTGCATATAGCGCAATAAAACAAGGTATGCCTGTAATTAAATTTGCACCAGCTCTGTTAAACCTTGGTGTCTAACATTTTCCTCTGCAAGTTCCTTCCCTTGTGAAGATGGTTACTGCACTGCAGAGCTGTTAAAGGGACAGTATACATCAAAAAAAAAATCCTCTTTAATTTGTTCCCAATTATTAATTTTACTTGTGTGAGTGCATTAGTGTTTACAAATGGCCCCTTTAACTTTATATTGTTGAAATATGTTTTTCTTGAGGTATCCCTACCTAAAGCTGTGTTAACAGCCAGCAGAAGAAATGACACTCCCAGTAGGAGGTAGGAAAGATGCAAAATAAAATGTTAATTTTCAATTGTTCTCTCTAAGTATTGGGTTTTGGTATACAGAGATAATATAAAGATGTGTGTTTACATTACGTGATTAAATGGAGACCTAATTTATCCTGCAAAGTACAACCCTTTTTAATGGGTTGTGGTATCAAAGAACAAAAACAGCTATTTTGTATAGAAAAATAAACCCAAAGAAGCAATTTATTATACTTTTTTTATTTACTGTAGCTTGTATAACAAGTCATTATATACTGTCCCTTTAAATTTAAATAAAAATTAACATTACCCCAATTTTTTAATATTGTTTCTTTATAAAAGTGCCTAGAATTGCTATAGAAGTTTTGTGGCGTATGACTGTGTCTATGCCCCCAAACTATGTGAAATGTTTATATTTTGGTGGGCTATGAAAGTCCATAGTACTTACCCATCAGCACCTTAGTCTACCGTGCTAACCTCAGCTGCAAACGAGCCAATCAGATACAAGCATAAATGCAAAAAGATAGTAAGGATCTGACAAGAAACAGCAGCATACTGTAGACCAGGGGATTGATGTGTAACCAACATTTCACCTCGGAGGATAGTGGTATCTCCCCACTGGGAGAAAACCCTCTCAACGACATGTAGATCAGGACTTCAGAATATACCTCCATCCATGTTGGATGCATTCAATTTGACTGAAGGATTATGGGAAAGTGGGAGGGATTAAATATATGGGTGTTTTGCCACCTCCTAGTAGACTGGAGTGTTATCCAACGTCACGTGGACTCTCACCATCTTATGAAAGAAATACACTGTCATAAGAACTTGAAGCTCACTTGTACAAAACAGCAACTAAATATTTTTTTCAGCAAACGTAAGAAAACATGTACACAAGTATGTTTGATTGTATTCCTCTCATTTGTGCTTCTAAAAACTCCCATAAATGTGCTTACAACCAGTTACTTTCACATCCTTAAGCAAGGATATTTTTATATTTACAGTGCCTGGTTCTTGTTAAATGAATCGAAGGATTTAGATCTTATAAGGAAGACATCTTTTAAGAGCATGTCTTTTTGCAATTTCAGCTTCATAAAAGCCTTCCCAACATCATGAACATCCATTTACCCTGGGCCAAAAGTGCCTTTGAAACGCCTTGGATATTTTTTCTTGTTTGTGTTATATATATATATATATATATATATATATATATATATATATATATATATATAGTATCCCCTCTCCACAGATTTAAGCGGAGTGTAGCAAAAGTTAGCTAAACTGTAGAAAACTCCAGTAGATGTTTTGAAGCACCAACAACACGTGTAGCTTGCTTTGCCAATATGTATAATGTTTAAATGTCCCAGTATACAGATTATCCTTCATGATTCAAACAGAGCATGGAATTGTAAAAGCCTTCCAATATCAAAATATGCAGTCTTTTTATAAACACACTTTGAGGCACCAGTTTACTACTGAGCATGTGCAAGAATCCACAGTATATAATTATGAGTTTTTCAATTGGCTGAAATCTGTCACATGATACAGAGGGAAAGCAAAATAGTAACTGACGTTTGTAAGAAAAAGAAATCTTCTGATTTGAAATTCAAAGTGCTATTTCAATGTCTTTTTATTATGAAGTTGCTGGTAATGCAATCCTACTTTAACGGTTCTTCAAATCAATAAAAGGGCAGTCTGTAATCACTTCAGAAATTACATTTTGCCTTTAAGCCATGGTTAGAATAATTCTGTTTCTGAAAACGTCTGTGCCAAAGACAGCAGTTTGAAAGAAAAAACAAAATGGCACTTATGATCAAACAAGATTATGCAGGTAAAGGATGACAATAGAAACACATTTGATTTTGTGCTTAGAATTTCATTATCAACGGTTTAGAAGACAATGAACAAAACTAGTTTAGTTATAAGGATTGTTGCAAAGTAACCAATGTTCAGAGTATTTACATACTGTCCAAGAGCCTTGAATTTGGATGATTGAGGAGTGGATGTTAACTTTGTGGAACATTGAGCCAAGACTTGAAATTTTTCGGTGCAACCACTGAGTTTTTGTGAGATACTTAGAGGATAAGTGCATATGGTCTGCATATGTCGTTTACATTTTATATATGAATAGGCAGTACAGTGGGGGTTGTTTTCCTGGTGAAAGACTGGTGTATCTTTACAAAGTCCATTTATTATACTCGGAGCCAGTCCATTCTACCAGAACATGTCCTGAATCTGAGTCTAAAAGTTAGGCATGAACTTTTGGATGCTGAAGGAAAGTGAAGCCCATTGAGCCAAGACGTAAAATTTTTAGGTGCAATCACTGAGTACTTGTAAGATACTGAGAGGATAAGTGCATATGGTCTACACATGTTGCTTCCATTTTATGTATGAATAGGCGTGCAGTGGGGCCGTTTTCCTGGTGAAAGAACTGTATCTTTACAAAGTCCATTATACTCTGAGCCAGTCCATTCTACCGGAAGATCTTGTCCTAAATCTGAGTCTAAAAGTTACGTATGAACTTTTGGATGCTGAAGGAAAGTGAAGGCCATTCTCCAGCCATCAATGCCACTGAACTTTTACTGGATGAACCGGAAAGAAGTTAAAATTATGCAGAAATGCCCCACAAACTCCAAATTTGTCTTCCCAATTCTTGGGCAGCAGGTCTGATGATTTCCAGCTAAAATCTGATACCTAAATGCCTTGTTTCAAGGTCAGCTGTGGCTTTTATGAGGAATCCAAGTTTTAAAAGACAATTTTCAATCTTCTTAAGCGATTTGATGCTCCATATTTGTTTTAGTACTGGCACACAGTAATATTCCATCTAAAATTTCTTTGGCAACATGCTGGGTGTCCAAGGTTTTTTTTGTGGGTGTTTTTTTTCCTCTCTCTTTTTAATCATTTTGTATATGCAATGATGTTAATATGAATTGATGAGCTTGTGCACTGAACCAGTCACCCCATTTTTTCTTCTTTAAATGGGCACAAACTGTTGCTTTCCATTTTATGTATGAATAGGCGTGCAGTGGGGCCGCTTTCCTGGTGAAAGAACTGTATCTTTACAAAGTCCATTATACTCTGAGCCAGTCCATTCTACCGGAAGATCTTGTCCTGAATCTGAGTCTAAAAGTTACGTATGAACTTTTGGATGCTGAAGGAAAGTGAAAGGCCATTCTCCAGCCATCAATCCCACTGAACTTTTACTGGATGAACCGGAAAGAAGTTAAAATTATGCAGAAATGCCCCACAAACTCCACATTTGTCTTCCCAATTCTTGGGTAGCAGGTCTGATGATTTCCAGCTAAAATCTGATACCTAAATGCCTTGTTTCAAGGTCAGCTGTGGCTTTTATGAGGAATCCAAGTTTTAAAAGACAATTTTCAATCTTCCTAAGTGATTTGATGCTCCATATTTGTTTTAGTACTGGCACACAGTAATATTCCATCTAAAATTTCTTTGGCAACATTCTGGGTGTCCAAGGTTTTTTTTTTGTGGGTGTTTTTTTCTCTCTCTTTTTAATCATTTTGTATATGCAATGATGTTAATATGAATTGATGAGCTTGTGCACTGAACCAGTCACCGCATTTTTTCTTCTTTAAAAATGGGCACAAACTGGATATACAGAAAAACAGTGGCATGTCTGTAGCTATGTGACAACCAAATTAAGCCACATATATTATTTGTGTATTTACCAAAACAGTAGATATGCTGCTAAACAAAAACAAAATAGGATATCCACTGTCCTGTCTCTGAACTGTATTGGAATCAGATGTGAACACAAAACCTTTTTTCCCCTCATATTATTTTTTTTTGTCTTGATAGCACATTGAGAATTTGTTTAGATGCTTGACTCTTGGTCAGTTTGTATATTATTTACCTGCCACTGGTACTTTCCCTTGTATAAGAGGCACGCCTAAAGGTTTCTAAAGGTCTTTCTAAAGGTCTTGAGTGCTTTCCTCCACTCCTGTAGCCATGATCCAATTCTGAAACACAACAGTTTGGTTACTTAATATTCACAAATTAATATATTTATGAAGGATTAAACAAGGGTAACCCATTGTGCTTAGAAACACAATAAATATATATAAGGAGTAGATTTGACTTTCAGCACTCCTTAAAGCTATGTCATTTAAAAAGAATATTTTAAAAACAAATGCTTTGCCATGAATGAGGTATTTACTGGTCCATAGATATAAACAACATTTACTAGGTAACTGATGCCAAGATGGAATTACACACACGCTTTTGCATGGATCTACTTGATCACTAGTCTTCACTTTTTTTGTTAAAAGCGGTTGCAATAGTATTCAATAAAACACTCGATATTTCAGGTAAGAGCACATTAAACACGGATTAGATGATGCATGCAATTGCAGCTTGTAAGTGGTAGAGTATTATGCTTTTTTTGCCTTTTTTTTTTTTTAAAGCATTAGGTTTGACTCTTTTTTCTTCCACTTTTTTTTTCCTCTCTCAGATATTAAGCTCCTTTGTTGACCAATCACAATACTTTCAACTTAGTGGGAGCCCGTGCAGAGGTTCACTCATGCCCAGTTGGGGTTCCCCAGACTGTACATTAAAGTAATGAATGTATTAACAGTAATCCTTTACTACTACTATTGGCAAATGTTTCCAGCATAACAGTTGGTTTGCAAAGTGTTAAAAATAGACATTCCTAACAATATGCTGCACTGGGTTGAAGAGCCCTCATTCTCACTCAGTGTGCACTAGTAGTGCTCTGACTTCTGTATAACAAAACTAATGAGTGCTGGCATATGTACCTTTAAACCATCTATGCATTGGAGACTTGATATTGAGCATATGTGCATGAATCGGTGTTTGTTTAGCTAATTAGCCAATCACAAGTGTGTATCAAATGATCAAAGGAAGTGGCAACATTTTTTTTTTTTACAGCAGAAATGCACGCAAGTAATTTCATCAACTTCAGGTATGATTTATTTTTTGTGCTTGCTTTTGAATTACTACCATAGCAGCCTCTTTATTAGAGGGCTTGTGAATATGGTTTAATGACACTTTAAATTTATTTTCCAATGTACAGAACATCAAATTAATTGCACCAGAAACTGTGGTTAGGTATAAAATCAATCTTGTCCATAATCCTGACCTGCTGACAGGTTTGCTGGGACAATAATACCACATCTGCAGTAACATTGCTGCAATATTACAATAGTGAATTTATTTTTGTTGTAGTAGTTACGCAAAGCAATCACATGGGATCCAACACACTGAAGTGCTCTTTAGAAGCAAGATAGTTAACCCCAGCTGTAACCCTAACCACAACATAGATCATTTAACAAAAATGTATTATACTGTTTAAATAAAAATTAGTATAAATGATGACCACAATGGCACAGAAACTAGCATTGTCTGGTTGTGAAAAGCTAATAAAATGCACTGAGAAAAGAAGCAGCCTGCAATGGCTTACAAAAAAAGGCAGAGATTTAGGGGTCAATTTATTAAGCTGAGGCGGACAGGGGCACACATACGCACCCCTGCCTGCCGCAGCTCGCCTCATTGCACGCATGTGCTATTTTGTGCAAAGTCGCCCCCTGCACGCTCACAGCCAATCACGCGAGGGCAGGAGCTGTCAGTCTCCCCAATCAGACGAGACCGGGGAGATTGAAATTCGCCACCTAAGAGGTGGCAAAAGGGCAGGGAAGCATGATGACCGCTGCTTGTTAAATACAGAGTGCAGGTTCTCTTGTGACAACCTGCAGCCGTAGATGGGCGAAGGGGTTGATAAATTGACCCCTTAGAGGCTTTAAAGTATATTAAAACAATGTTGGTTGGGCAAAGCTGTGGAATGGGCAGTAAACATGTTATCTATCTTCTTAAACCCACATTTTTTTTTCATTATTCAGATAGAGCATGCAAATTTAAGCAACTTTCTAAATTACTCCTATTATCAATTTTTCTTCGTTCTCTTGGTATCTTTATTTAAAAAAGCTGGAATATAAGCTTAGGAGCCGGACCATTTTTGGTTCTAAATCATGGGTAGCACTTGCTGATGTGTGGGTACATTTAGCCACCAATCACCAAGTGCTACCCAGGTCTGAACCAAAAATGGGCCGGCTCCGAAGCTTATATTCCTGCTTTTCAAATAAAGATACAAAAAGAACAAAGAAACCTGATTATAGTAGTAAATTAGAAAGCTGCTTAAAAATGCATGCTCCGTCTGAATCATGAAAGAAAAAAAATGTATGTTCCATATCACTTTAAACAATTAAGAACATAATCAAGTAGACTGCCCCTTTAACCATAACATATTGTAAGACTATTGATAGAGTTTAGGACTGCTTTAGTTGGTTATATGTTGGGTTTCCCATATTAATCTATTTAGTCACGAATCGAGGTACTGTAGCTAGAGAGGAAACCATAGGGAAGAGAAACGTGATGACTACTCCATACCGCTCCTGAATCGTCCCCGGCTGTTCCTGTAAGACATGGTGGATTAGTCAGGCCCGAAAACCAAAGGAAAAACCGTGTTACGGAAAGATTAGACACCGTAAAACAAGATGTAGCGCGACAGCGGCGACACTAGATAACCGGAAACACAACCGTGCGTATAAATCACGTGCACAGTTCTTCCTGTAGCGTAAGAAACAAACGTTAACTGGATTTAACGTAATCAGTAAGCGACCTGCTCCCTAGCAGGTCGCTTACTGATTACGTTATATCCGGTTCAGTTGATGCTGAACTCCCACATCTATAATACTGGAGAGGAACAGAGTCTGCAACTCTGACGAGAAAAAAAAAAGTTTGATTTATTCACAATTCTGAGACATTCTGTATTTCTTATAAGAAAATAACAGTGTTTATTTTTTAACTCTTTCAGTCAAAAAGGTGATATATATATATATATCACGTGACTCAATAGCGCATCTTCTCACTTCTAGAGTTGCGAGAACGCTCTCCTTTTGATTGAAAGAGTTAAAAAATAAACACAGAATGTCTCAGAATTGTGAATAAATCAAACTTTTTTTTCTCGTCAAAGTTGCAGACTCTGTTCCTCTCCAGTATTATAAATGTGGGGGTTCAGCAACTGAACCTTACTAGGCTTTACACAACTGTTGTATTGGTTATTAGTTTCATTTTAAATGGACCTTAAAGTCAGCGCCCAAGGTGTTTACTTTGTGATATTTCAGGGCATAAATGGCCAGGGGACAAGTACAATCCAATTGGCTGGGTACACAATTCAGCCCCTTTTGAAATGCTGTTAAAAAATAAATTAAATACATATGAAAAGATAAAGTAAGGTTGTTTAAAAAAAAAAATAGGATTTTAATAACAGCTGTAACTAACATCTGAGTAGTGCAACTATCACTGCTGATTGGATCAGCACTGGTTTCCATTCAGTACCAGAAGTGCTCTGTGGGTCAGAGTGGTACTTCTATTGTGTTTTTAAACCCCTTTATGTCCCTTTAACCCCTTCCTGCTGCTAGGACGTTCCATGCCGTCCTAACTGTGCTGGGCTTTAGCGATGTTAGGGCGGCATGGAATGTCCTTGCTGTTCTGAAGCCATAACGGCTTCCCAAATGGGATCGTGGGATGGATGGCGTCTCTCCCCTGACCCGAAGCCGTCATTGAAATCGCACAATCGCATGAACCATCACGTGATTTAAATTTTTTACTTATTTGTTTACATCGGAACTTTGTTCCCAATGTAACAAATAAGTACTGCCAGGAAGGGGTTAAGCAACTCTGCACTATCCTTTTGTTATTTATTTTCTTCATTTTTTGTAAAATGTAATGTAACTTTAAGTCTGAAAATCTTACGCCTAGATTTAGAGTTCTGCGGTAGCCGTCAAGAGCAGCGTTAAGGGGTCCTAATGCTGCTTTTGGCCGCCCGCTGGTATTTAGAGTCAGCCAGGAAAGGGTCTAACGCTCACTTTCCAGCCGCAACTTTTCCATACCGCAGATCCCCTTACGCCAATTGCGTATCCTATCTTTTCAATGGGATCTTCCCAATATTTAGAGTCTTGGCTGAAGTGAGCAGTAGACCCTCTACCGACAAGACTCCCGCCGCAGAAAAAAGTCAGTAGTTAAGAGCTTTATGGGCTAACGCCAGTTTATAAAGCTCTTAACTACTGTGCTCTAAAGTACACTAACACCCATAAACTACCTATGTACCCCTAAACCGAGGTCCCCCCACATCGCCACCACTATAATAAATATTTTTAACCCCTAATCTGCTAGTATTGCTAGTGTAGTGTTAGGTTTAATTGTAACTTAGGTTAGGATTTATTTTACAGGTAATTTTGTAATTATTTTAACTAGGTAGCTATTAAATAGTAAATAACTATTTAATAGCTATTGTACCTAGTTTAAATAAATACAAAGTTGCCTGTAAAATATATATAAATTCTTAAATAGCTACAATATAATTATTCGTTATATTGTAGCTATATTAGGGTTTATTTTACAGGTAAGTATTTAGCTTTAAATAGGAAGACTTTAGTTAATAATATTTAATTTATTTCGTTAGGTTAAAATTATATTTAACTTAGAGGGGTGTAAGGGTTAGGGTTAGACTTAGCTGTAGGGGTTAATACATTTATTAGAGTAGCGGTGAGGTCCGGTCGGCAGATTAGGGGTTAATAAATATTATGTAGGTGTCGGCGATGTTAGGGGCAGCAGATTAGGGGTACATAGGGATAATGTAGGTTGCGGCGGTGTCCGGAGCGGAAGATTAGGGGTTAATAATAAAATGCAGGTGTCAGCGATAGCGGGGGCGGCAGATTAGGGTTTAATAAGTGTAAGGTTAGGGGTGTTTAGACTCGGGGTACATGTTAGGGTGTTAGGTGCAGACTTAGGAAGTGTTTCCCCATAGGAAACAATGGGACTGCGTTAGGAGCTGAACGCTGCTTTTTTGCAGGTGTTAGGTTTTTTTTCAGCCCAAACTGCCCCATTGTTTCCTATGGGGGAATCGTGCACAAGCACGTTTTTCCAGCTAGCCACTACCGTAAGCAACGCTGGTATTGAGAGTTGAAGTGGCGGTAAATATGCCTGTACGCTCCCTTTTTGGAGCCTAACACAGCCGTTCAGATAACTCTAAATACCAGCGTTGTTTAGAAGCAGCGCTAGAAAAAAAACACGCGTAGCTGACGCACCCCTTTGGCCGCAAAACTCTAAATCTAGGTGTTAGTGTATTCACTCCTGAAAAATGAAAGCTCCCATGGCTCACAGCCTGACAAGTCTAACTTTGTCACATATATGTCCCTAATTGGCCTGATAAGATGATGACTTTCAAAACAATGAAGATTTTGCTAACACAATGACAATAGTAAGCCCTGTCTTCTTCAGCAACAAGTCTGATTAACTAATTTAACCTTTTAATGCTGTTATGCCGTTCTATTCCGTCATAATTACACTGGGCTTTAGAGCCGTTATGACGGAATAGAACGTCATAGCCAACGGCTGTCCTGAAGCCTTCAGTGCTTCCAGGATTTGCTCGCGGTCTGGAGGGCGTTCTTAGGGTTGTAGGGACACACCCCAGACACAATTCAATAATTGAAATCTCGCGATCGTGCACACAGTTGTTCCGATGTAGACACTTTAACCCTGTCGCGAAATGGTTAAATAAGGCAAAACAATTGCAGCAGGGAGTTAATATGTTCTAAAACGGTCAGATAAAATTGCTTTGTTTAAAAAAGGTATGATCATTTTAAACTCTTTTTTTTTAATATTTAACCCTTTGAATTTTCCCCAGTTTTATTATAATTTAACTTGCCTAATCATATTGAAAACTGCATTCTCACTCTCCCATCTCTCTATATATAAATATTGGGGGAGGGATTTGGTTCTCTAAATATATGTAGGGAAGCACTCAGCACTGGAGCAGTCTAAATTCACAATAGTCCCCAGCAAGCCTCAATCCACACTTGTACCAAAATATTGCAGCAATACTTAGAGTGAGATTAATCAGCTATAGTTTGTCACTCACTGCATTGGCTCCCCTGGCACTTTCCGTGCTTCCAACATCTTGCTCCAGCAGAGACAAACAGTACATACAGAAGAGGTCGAGAGCTGTCTAACCTATAGCTACAAAATGCCTGTCCTTGTTTGTATCTCAGTGTGTTTGGTTGAAGGCATGCAATTTGTGGCTGAGGGTTATGGATCCAGGGGGGAAGAGACTTTTACGTGGTCCTGGCCTATCACCATTTGGCTAAATGCTGTAACTCTTCCATCTATCTTTTAATCTAGCTGTTTGCTTGAAAGAGAGTGCCAGACTTCCTATGTATTGTGTATAATTATATATATATATACACACACATATACACACACATAAATACATGTATAAATTATTTAAAGGGACAGTCTGCACCCTGCCAAGAGTTGCTCTGTTATAGTCAACTCTCATGAAGGTAATCTACAAACAGCTTGGCTCATAGGCTTACATGCTAAGGGGGTTCAAGGGGATAACAAAGAATAGAAAAGGTTAACATATGTTGTATGCATCCCTGAACAGTTAAATCTTTAGGGAGCACTTGAAACTTTCAAAGCTAGGGGAGAGTCTTGTGGAGCAAGGCAGAGAGTTCCACAAAATAGGGAGAAGTCATGTAGACGGGAATGTGAGGACGTAACAAGAGAGGAGATGGTTGTGAGCAGAGCCAAGGGGACAGGAGGGACAGTATCTGGAGACAAGGTCTGAGATATAGGGGGGAGCAGTGCAACTGAGGGCCTTGTATGTCAGATACTACCTTTGAGAAAGCGCCAGAAGGGCGTGAAACGTGCCCAATGACGTAGGACCTGTTCCACAGTCCCTACACTCCTCTGTTATGTGTCCTAAGTAAGTAACTTTTTTACTATTTTTTAATAAAGCGTATGAACTTTTAACGTTTATCAGTGCTGGCTTAGACTGTTGCCTCTCTACTCCTGTTGGTCCCCTCTCCAAGCAACACTTTTCTTTGAGGACCCTTGTATGTCAGAGTCTGAATTGTGGGTTTAATTCTGGAGGCTAGAGGAAGCCAGTGAAGGGATTGGCAGAGAGGTGCGCCAGATGAAGAGCTAGGTGTAAGAAAGACGAGACGGGCAGTGTCATTCATTATTGTGTTGTGTCTTGTTTGAGGAAATGTCAATTTGTGGAGATGTTTTTAAAGTGGAAGTGGCAGGAATTGACCAAAGACTAAATGTGAGAAGTGAAAGAAAGACCTGAGTCAAGTGAGCTGCAATTGTCATTTACTTCAATATGACTCTAGTTGGAATGTATATTTTATTGGATCACAGCTTGACTTTAAACATATTTTTTTTTTTTTTACCCAGAAATCCATTTATTGTCATCTCACAATTATGAAAACTAATAAAGAATTATTTAGTTGTAAAAGTTATTTAAGACTTTAATATACAGAACATACTATGAATCCTGGAGAAAGTTACTAATACAACATTTTAAGATAAATGAGATTGACTGTTCCTCTAATGACAAAAACTTTCCAATACCAACAGTACACATTGCTTTACCTTTCAGTTCACCAGTAACTAATATATTTATAAAGCAGCAATGAAATACATCTCTTCCACATAATTTTAATATGTTTGGGTAGGAAAAAAAATAGTCTTAAAACAAATATAGAATTTTGTTGTTTTGAGGCCTTTAATTTTCTTAATAAATAGTTCCTCTAGCACATGAAGTCATGTTTCATAAACTTGATGCCTAGTAGACGTTAACAGCTGCCCACTCTGTCTCTGGGAATGAGTCTGAGTTCTGAGCCATGTTTAAGAAAAACATTTCCAGCAGACTGTGCTGGATTTAGTCCTACTCCATCATTTATTATGATTGCACTTGTTTCTGCAGGTACTTTAAATTCTTCAGCTGCAAACTTCAAAACCGCAGTAAATGGTGTATTTTCAGGAACAAATAGCACTTTGTATGGAAGCCGGGGGTCGGAAGCAAGTGTGATTTTAAAACTAATCTTTGACATTTTTTCTTTAGGTTTTTAACAGTGGCCGCGTTCGGATAGAGCTTAGACCCAGTTCTAACAGACCAGCGTATTCTTTAAACATATTTTTATATTGATTCCTCTCCCTATGCAGGTCTTTTGTCCACTCAGGTAGTGGTTTTGCAGCCCTCATGTTTTTTGTGTGTTTAGTTTCCACTTTGTACAAATTGCTACTTTTGGTTCCAAGCACAATTTCAGCTCAGTATACAAACAGTAACACAAGGCATAAGATTGTTAAAGATTCAGGAAATTGGCAAGTTTCAAAGGTTATTTTGCAATGTCACTTGAGGCCTGATTCTCCAAACTAGTTATAGACAATGTCACGGATACCATACAGCGAAGGCTACCGCCCCACCCCCTACAGCCTCACCCCTGTTGTTTCTCAGTGGTGTTGGGCTCCTCAGAGCAACCACAATCCCTGGAAGCTTTTGTTTGCTTGTCTTGTGAAGAGCTGATGTATGACCAGGAAAACCCTCCTAGGCTGGCCGGGCTCCTGGAATTCCTGGTTGGCTGCCTCACAACGGACACCCGCCTAACCCCTCTCAGGCTGTCCAGGCTCCTGGAACTCACGGTCGGCCACAGGACAGCAGGACACTCGCTAATTTTACCCCATGTACCCCAGAGCTCCGCTCTTTTGGGGATTAGTAGCCCCTAGGGGGGACAAGAGGTGGGGGAATTACTGGAAGGGAGCTCTTTTGGGAACCAGGGGTTTTGGACACCCCTATCCCCATAACTTCAACGGACTGTAACTACGAATCATGCTGATTTTTGGACTGTGGCATCTGGGGACAGAGAGGTTTAAAATTACACCATGGATCACCCCAAAACTGTCACCACTGTGTCCTGGGATTCTGTGGGACTAGGGTTGCTATGGAGGCGCCGGTCAGTCTGGAGGGGCGGAAATGGCGGAAAAAGTGTGGCATTGTCTTCTGTTCTTATCAAGATAAGTGTGTGTATAAAAGATGTGTGTTTTGCTCAATAAAATCAGTTCTTGTTTCACCTGAATGCTAGTCTGTCTAGTTTGGGTGGGCTCCAGCTAAAATCACTTTCCTGGGCTACATAGAAGCCTGTTCCAGGCAGAGAAAGGATCCTCAGGCAGAGCTACCCAGTCTGGGTAGCTAAAGTCTGCCACAGGGTGGGACCCTGGGTACTGATGCTGTCGGGCATCAGGGGTGTCTACAGGCTGTGGTCCCTTGCTAGCTACATAGCTGCAGTCGGCAGGGAGGAAGCAGGACCCCTTTGGCAGAGCTACCCAGTCAGAGTAGCCGGGGTATCCATCACAGACAACTTTCAATCATATGGGGGCAGCAGATCAGTAATTTTAAAGCTTTAAGGGCCACAGATCAATTTTTTAGAAGCCTTAAAGGCTATATATTTATGGTTACACACAAATAATAATATATTTCCTAAAAATATCCCATGGCAAGGGGCGTGATTTAGGTAAGGCTCTTTTGAGTTGTGGCCACCTTGTTTGCCCACTACCAGAATTCCCCAAAACACACATTTTTTATTCCACTTTTTCTTGGGGCCACAAAAACTATGGTACATATTCTTAGTTTTACTTTTTCCCAGGGGCCGCAAAACTAGTGCAGAGGGCCACATGTGGCTCACTGCCAATTCCTCATCCCTGCTCTAAACCTTTTAGCTTGCCAGCTGTTTATATCTCAATGTGGGGGTTGGGATGCATTACAATATAATAGTCCAAAAACATTTTTTTATATTTTTCTCCATGCCAGGGAGTTTTTGATAACTTAAATCACTATTAAAACCGCTAGAATTGCATAATCAACAAATGCATAAAAACCAATGCAACAACACTTAGGGGTAAATTTATCAAATGTCGAGCGGACATCGATACGTGCCGACAGCATACGCTGTCAGCACTTATCATTGCACAAGCATTTTTGGTGAAATGCTTGTTCAATGCCGCCCCCTGCACATTCGCGGTTAATCGGGGATGTCAATCATACCCACCGTATCTGATCAGGATGATTGCAGTCCTCCACCTTAGAGGGGCGAGCCAGAAACTTCGGGGGTAGATTGCAGCATCCACTGCATAATAAATCTACCCCACAGTCTGAATTTCAAATGAGAAGTAGATTTTTTTGTGATAAATTTACTTCCAGTTTCCCTGCCCCTGTATATCATGTAATACCCATTAGCCAATCACAGACACATATACGCATACACTGTGAAAAAAAAATCACATTTTGATAATTTTTCAATCTGAATCATGAAAGTTTAATTTTAACTTCATCTACCCTTTTTACTCCGTCTGGTATTGTACCTCACATCTGCTGCAATACATCTTTTGTACTAGCCTAAGCTTTTACAGTACTACATACAATAAGTAGGGCTCCAATAAGATAGAGTATAACCAATTAAATAGCCAGGTATGATATGTGAAACAGGAACACCGTTATATAAAAAAAAAATATTCTTGTCATAAAATTAATGTACTATCCTAAAATCAATCAATCATCAGTGTCCCGTCTCTGTATTGAGATGAGTAACAAAGTCTCCAAAAAAATTCATATGAAAGTGTAAAATATATCACTGTGTGTTATGGGTACTTGTCTTGCGCTGTGTCCTTTGATTCACTGATATCGTGAAGAGATGTATATAAGATCCAATGCTTAAGCAACTGTTATAGTGGGATATCTTGTTTGCGCTCTCCTTTTGGAAGTGATTCTGGTGCTGCTTTCTCCAAAAACCAAGATTGATGACTGGTCTTCAATACACACTATAAAAAGCAAAAGAAGGACAAGCGCAATCGCACTAGGATTCAAATCAGACTACCCATAGGATGTTCCACGACAAGCTGTCAGATCTTTCAAAGGAGCCTGCTACGGTCTGGAGTAAGGGGAGTGCCTTTGGAAAAGCCCTGGTGAAACAGCACTCAGTCGTGTGGCTGCTGAGCTCTAGATAAATTTGTAAATCCTCAAATCACCCACTGTTAGCGATACAGTGCATGGAAAGGAGGGTTTCCTACAATCCTGATTTTTGGAATCAGAGATAGAGACGGCTCATCACTAGAAGGAAAAAGAAAAACGTATGGAGATCAAAAACTGGAGTTTATATATCTGAAACCGAAAAAATTATTTTACTACTCAACTCTTCGTTTACCACAGCTCTAGATAAATTTGTAAACCCTCAAATCACCCACTGTTAGCGGTACAGTGCGTGGAAACGAGGGTTTCCTACAATCCTGATTTTTGGAATCAGAGATAGAGACGGCTCATCACTAGAAGGAAAAAGAAAAACGTATGGAGGTCAAAAACTGGAATTTATATATCTGAAACCGAAAAAGTAATTTTACTACTCAACTCTTCGTTTACCACAGGTGAGCAGGTATTATTTATTATTCATTCCCTACAAACACAGTACTAATACAGGATATATTTTTTCATTTTTTTACCACGTTTTTGGATCACTCCCTTTGGAAGCGCTATTAGAAAACCCTCTACTCTATCTATTCAACATTTTTTCTCACTAAGGTGAATGTGAGAAACTCCTAATAGCAGCACCTAGGGCAGGCTTTAACTACATAAATATATTGTTCAATTTCTGACACTATTTCTACCTCCTTTACATTACATTATATATATATATATATATATATATATATATATATATATATATATATATATATATATATATATACAGGGAGTGCAGAATTATTAGGCAAATTAGTATTTTGACCACATCATCCTCTTTATGCATGTTGTCTTACTCCAAGCTGTATAGGCTTGAAAGCCTACTACCAATTAAGCATATTAGGTGATGTGCATCTCTGTAATGAGAAGGGGTGTGGTCTAATGACATCAACACCCTATATCAGGTGTGCATAATTATTAGGCAACTTCCTTTCCTTTGGCAAAATGGGTCAAAAGAAGGACTTGACAGGCTCAGAAAAGTAAAAAATAGTGAGATATTTTGCAGAGGGATGCATCACTCTTAAAATTGCAAAGCTTCTGAAGCGTGATCATCGAACAATCAAGCGTTTCATTCAAAATAGTCAACAGGGTGGCAAGAAGCGTGTGGAAAAACCAAGGCGCAAAATAACTGCCCATGAACTGAGAAAAGTCAAGCGTGCAGCTGCCAAGATGCCACTTGCCACCAGTTTGGCCATATTTCAGAGCTGCAACATCACTGGATTGCCCAAAAGCACAAGGTGTGCAATACTCAGAGACATGGCCAAGGTAAGAAAGGCTGAAAGACGACCACCACTGAACAAGACACACAAGCTGAAACGTCAAGACTGGGCCAAGAAATATCTCAAGACTGATTTTTCTAAGGTTTTATGGACTGATGAAATGAGAGTGAGGCTTGATGGGCCAGATGGATGGGCCCGTGGCTGGATTGGTAAAGGGCAGAGAGCTCCAGTTCGACTCAGACGCCAGCAAGGTGGAGGTGGAGTACTGGTTTGGGCTGGTATCATCAAAGATGAGCTTGTGGGGCCTTTTCGGGTTGAGGATGGAGTCAAGCTCAACTCCCAGTCCTACTGCCAGTTTCTGGAAGACACCTTCTTCAAGCAGTTGTACAGGAAGAAGTCTGCATCCTTCAAGAAAAACATGATTTTCATGCAGGACAATGCTCCATCACACGCGTCCAAGTACTCCACAGCGTGGCTGGCAAGAAAGGGTATAAAAGAAGAAAATCTAATGACATGGCCTCCTTGTTCACCTGATCTGAACCCCATTGAGAACCTGTGGTCCATCATCAAATGTGAGATTTACAAGGAGGGAAAACAGTACACCTCTCTGAACAGTGTCTGGGAGGCTGTGGTTTCTGCTGCACGCAATGTTGATGGTGAACAGATCAAAACACTGACAGAATCCATGGATGGCAGGCTTTTGAGTGTCCTTGCAAAGAAAGGTGGCTATATTGGTCACTGATTTGTTTTTGTTTTGTTTTTGAATGTCAGAAATGTATATTTGTGAATGTTGAGATGTTATATTGGTTTCACTGGTAAAAATAAATAATTGAAATGGGTATATATTTGTTTTTTTGTTAAGTTGCCTAATAATTATGCACAGCAATAGTCACCTGCACACACAGATATCCCCCTAAAACAGCTATAACTAAAAACAAACTAAAAACTACTTCAAAAACTATTCAGCTTTGATATTAATGAGTTTTTTGGGTTCATTGAGAACATGGTTGTTGTTCAATAATAAAATTAATCCTCAAAAATACAACTTGCCTAATAATTCTGCACTCCCTGTATATATATATATTTATTTATACATACATATACACAGTACTGTGCAAAAGTCTAAAGCCACCATTAGATTTGTTGTTTTAGCAACATTTCAATGACCATTCATATTTATTTTTCAGTCTTTTTATTAGTATACAAAAAGAAAATACAGGAAATATGTGCACAAAATATACAAAACACAATTTTCAGAACAAAATGGCTTCTTCAGGCAAAAGCCAGTATTTAGTGTGACCTCCATTGGCACTAAGCCAATCTTGAATTATTTCGCGAAGACTGTCCTGAAGTTTACTGAAGTAATCTTCTAGTATATTATACCAGACTTCTTTCAGCACTTCCCAGAGTTCTTCTTTAGATTTAGGTTGTCTTTTATTTCTCTCTCTGACCAGGTGATCCCATACTGCCGCTATAATATTCAGGTCTGGTCTCTGTGTTGGCCAGTCCATGACTGTCAGTGTTTTATCAGCTGTTTTTCTCTCTAAAGATGATTTCACTGCATTAGCAGTGTGCTTGGGATCCTTATCATGCTGAAAAATAAAACAATTCCCAATCAGGCTCTTTCCAGAAGAAATGGAATGGTGAATTAAAACCTGTCTGTACTTTTCAGCATTCATGATCACATCAATTCGGACAATATCGCCAACACCACTGGCAGAAATGCAGCCCCAAACCAGGACAGACCCTCCACCATGTTTCACTGAAGGCCGCAAGCACTCATTCTTCCATCTCACTCCAATTCTTCTTCTCACATATTGTTGACGATTGGACCCAAAAAATGTCAAACTTGGAATCGTCACTTCATAATACTCCTTTCCAGTGATCTTCATTCCAATCTTTGTGAACTTTAGCATATCTTAACCTTTTCACCCTGTTCCCTGTCTAAAAAAGTGGATTCTTGGCTGCTACCCTTCCACAACGACCATTCCTGATCAACCTTCCTTAGATTATAGAAGGGTCAACTTAGCATCCCGATAAAGCTGCCAGATGCTGAGCCAGGTCCTTGCTGGACTTCTTCTGGTCTCTCAAAGAAGAAACTCTGAGAAACTTCACATCAGATTTTGAAAGATTTCTTGGCCTTACAGTAATTTTTTCGTCCTTGACCTCTCCTAATTAATATATATATGTTTATACATGTGTATATATATATATATATATATATATATATATATATATATATATATATATATATATTATTTTAGAGGATACAGTCTAATAATGACCACATAGAAGTATGGAATCTCTGGGAAACAAATTATGTTTGGGTTCAAAAGTCCTAATTAATTAATTACTATAGATATCAACTATGGACAATTGTTAATATATAATCAAACTAAATAAATATCAATCAGCAGAATTACAATTAAATTATTATAAGAAAATGTATGGTCATAGATATGCCTAGATATTTTATGCATATGTATACATGTATGTATATAATATATATATACACATATATGTGTGTGTATGTGTGTGACGGAACTCGTCTACCCCAACTGGGTAGCTCTGCCAAAGGATCTTTCCAACACCTGGAATCTGCTGCTATGTAGCAGAGAAGAATGATTATAGCTGGAGCCCACCCAAATAACTAGACAGACTAGCATTCAGGTGAAACAAGAACTAACTTTTATTGGGAAAACACACAGTTTATATACACAATCTCATCAATATAAGAGCCTTATCAGTCCCCTAAATCTCCCGCCATTCCCTCCCCTCCAGTCAGGCTGGCGCCATCCATAGAGTCCATTGTCCCACAGTGTCCAGTGGTGTAAGGATGGCGGTTCCGGGGTGATCCCGGGGAAGTGGCGGCAGTATGTTGTTGGGAAGCCCTCGGTCCCCAGCTTCTATAGTCCAAAAAGCGACGTGATCCATGGCTGGGGGCCAGAGCTATGGGGCCAGAGCTATGGGTGACTAAACGTACAATGGGAAGGCCACTGGGGAGTGGGGGTTGTGGAGAGGGGTCTGGAACCTCTGGTTCCCAAGGGAGCACCCCTCCGGCAATCACCCCACCTTTTGCCCTCCCCAAGGGGTAACAATCCCCTAGAGAGCGGAGCTCTGGGACAAGGGGCCTGCTGGAGCAACCTGGGGTAAGGGACACTGGGGACGAAGGACTAGGTGGCTGACCGGAAGTTCCAGGGGCCCGGTCGGCCGGATAGGGACTAGGCGGTAAGGGACTAGCTCTTTCCTGATGATGTGTGATCCACAGACAAAGTAAATCCAAGGTCTGGGAAATCGCGTGGCTCTCAAAAAGCCCAAATCCGCTTAGAAACAGGAGGGGGTGAGGTAGTAGGGGGTGGAGGTTTAACACCTGCAGCCCGGTATCCGTGACAATGTGTATGTATGTGTATATACACATACAATTGTAATTAATAAGACAAATAGTACCAATGTATATTATTGCATATGAAAAAAAAAATAGTACCAATGTTTATTATTGCATATGAAACTACTCTGTAAACAAACAGGATCAATCTGGATTAGGTATACCTCTGTATTCTCCTAAAACTTTGGGGCTTGGTTAGGAGTCTGAAAATCAGAGAGCAATGTTATTTAAAAATAAGCAAAACTATACATTTTAAAAAAAAAAAAAGAAAAGAAAACAACTGTATGGGCTAGATAAATGGATCATCTACAAAACATTTATGCAAAGAAAAATTGAGTGTATAACGTCCCTTTAAATAATTTAAGAATACGCAGGAGCGATATTCAATCTTATGATGACATCTATTGGACAGGTGAAATGCTTAGTTAAACACCTAGTTAAAGTATAGACTTAGAGGCCTATCAGAAAGGGAACAGGCCTGTGTACACACACTAGGCTGGTCTTATGGAAATTGAGAGATTTCTAATATAAAAGGCTACTGAGATGATAAGAGGAAGTCACCCATTTTGCAAGAACCTGTACCATGTCACCAGGAGGGTCCTCACTCATCTTATTCTGACCAATTACCAGAGCCTGCTTTATCCTATCCAAGGTCCTCACTACTGGTTGGTAAAGTATAATTGCTTTACAGAATTAATATTGCCTAAAGTAACTTACATTTCAGTATCTGGGACATCAGACCAAATGAATTGTGGTTTGTTTAAACCTTTGTAGAATAAGTAGGTTTCTATTCTTATCTGCAGAAAGGATACAAACTACTTAAAGGGACATAATACTCATATTCTAAATCACTTGAAACTGATGCAGTATAACTGTAAAAAGCTGACAGGAAAATATCACCTGAGCATCTCTATGTAAAAAAGGAAGATATTTTACCTCACAATTTCCTCAGCTCAGCAGAGTAAGTTCTGTGTAAAAAGTTATACTCAGCTGCTCCCAGCTGCAGGTAAAAATAAAAAAATAAATGAAGAAATGAACAGCAGCCAATCAGCATCAGCAGTGCTGAGGTCATGAACTCTTTTACTGTGATCTCATGAGATTTGACTTAACTCTCATGAGATTTCATAGTAAGCTTCCTTTACCTGATTGGTGAAATAATATGAGAGTTCACGAGGCTCATCCTTTCAGCTGTCCCAGGACAGACACACTAAAATGCTGCTTAGAAACCCTTTACAATGGGAGGTGGCTACTGAGGAACTTTTTAGGTAAAATATCTTTCTTTTTTACATAGAGATGTTCAGGAGATATTTTCTAGTCAGCTTTTTACAGCTATACTGCATCACTTTCAAGTGTTTAAACATTTGGGTATTATGGCCCTTTAACAGAGAATAAAGTTATTTATCTTAGTATATTCATTTGGTTTGCGTAGAACAGTACTTAGTGGGCGTATTCATTTATTATGTAATCCCTATATTTAAATAAAATCAACTAATTAAATGTAACAATCAATCTTGTTCCTGGGCTAAGTATCATTGTTTTTGGTTACTCGTATCAGGGAGTAATTTCCTTGTGCTCTACCGTTACTCAACTACTAGCGGTCACCTTTATTATGTACTTTGGTGTATTTCTTTCATGTACAGAGAATAATTTAAATTGTATTGTAAATTTTCCTTACTTCTGTTAATGCTGTTATTGTTCACCACTTATAGGTTATATTTGCCTTGGGTGATTCAATTTGGTATTATTGGACAAGAGTGCTTTTGTGAGATATCTTTTGTCTTTATGGTTTTTGCTCTATTACATGTCTAGATCTCAGCTCAGCACCGCTACTAATTGTTTACCTTTTGTCCTAACCACAATATTATCCTGAGCTAAGTACATATTATAGATAATTTCTTTCTGAGCAATATCTCTTGTATTAGCTCTTTCTGTACTTAAAGTGATGGTAAACTCTCCCCTTTTTAAAATCAGATCTGGAATGTAAGCGCTATTTTAGATGAAGTTTAATTCATTAGCTGTAATGAAGATGCAGTATAACATGCTTTAATTATAGATATGAAATTCAAATACTGCATGCTCCTCCGCCCACTTCAAAAGTAAAAATTTCTGTGAGCTAACAGATTGAATTGTTGTCCAATCAGCGCTCTCCCCATATGGCACTTTTGTTGTAGCTAGAGCATTGATTGGAGAGTAATTCAATCATTTAGCTGACAGGAAAATTTACTTTTGAAGTGGGTGGTGTAACGTGGGGTATTTGAATTTCATATCTATATTAATAACTAAGTTATAGCGCATCTTCATTACACATGATGAATAAAACCCCATCTAAAATAGCGCTTACATTCCAGATCTGATTTTAAAAAAGGGGAGAGTTTACCATCCCTTTAAGCTTGGATTACATATAAACGGATCCATTATGATCCAATATAAAGCATTAAAGGGACATAATACTCATATGCTAAATCACTTGAAACTGATGCAGTATAACTGTAAAAAGCTGACAGGAAAATATCATGTATCTCCATGTAAAAAAGGATAATATTTTACCTCACAGTTTCCTCAGCTCAGCAGAGTAAGTTCTGTGTAAAAAGTTATACTTCAGCTGCTGCTCAGCTGCAGGTAAAAAAAAATTAAAAAATTATGAAATGAACAGCAGCCAATCAGCATCAACAGTGCTGAGATCATGAACTCTTTTACTGTGATCTCATGAGATTTCACTTAATTCTCATGAGATTTCATAGTAAACTTCCTTAAACTGAATAGGGAAATAAGATGAGTGTGCACGAAAGCTCACTCCCTTAGCTGTCCTGGGACAGACATACTGATTTCCTGCTTAGAAGTCCTTTACAATGGGATGTGGCTACTGATGAATTTTTGAGGTAAAATATCTTTCTTTTTTACATAGAGATGTTCAGGTGATATTTTCTAGTCAGCTTTTTACAGCTGTGCTGCATCACGTTCAAGTGTTTCAACATTTGGGTATCACGGCCCTTTAACAGTTTTGGGGATAATCACATTAACTGGTACAGCAGCAACTATGGCATTTACATACAGTGATAGTTGTCGTATACCTCTGTCTTAGAGCTGTCACTAAATGAGTGTTAGCAACAGATGTATATGTATGATTCTCCGCAAAAAGAGGATAAAAAAGAGATGCGTAAGAATTATTCTTATATGACTTTATATGCCTTGGTTAGACAGAAAAACCCTAACTATAGACAAATATTCAATCTGGGGTTATCTACCAGATTAAATTAATACTCATATTTATCAAATATTAGTTGACATAAATAATTTATTAATCACAACAAGATTAATACATACCTTGAGATCTAAAGGCAGAAAGATAACAATAGCCTCATACAAATTGTAAAGCTTATATACAAATTTAAGCCAATGAATTTAAAGCATACCATAAATGAAAAGGCTATCTTTGTATATTTTAACTTCCTTAAAAGACTTATAAATTTTGGCTGACATATAGAAAATACTATTTAACCTTGTTCATGCGCAGTGCATTAGAGCGTTAATAATAATATGTGATCTAGCTAGCAGTAATAGGTGTTTTGATTGGACAACAGATAACTGAATGTTATGTCACAGTCCTTAAATACATTGTCCTTAAAACAAGCATGTAACCCATTACTAACTAAACTCTGACTAATCCTATCTCGGTTAATATTCATTTATAACTCATTATTCCATATTCTATATTTTATAAAATGCACATCATAAACCTAAAGAAATAACTGATTAGGTGATTAGATTTATTATTTTATTTATATCTAAATGATATAACCTATGAAGAACATTATTTAATGTGTAATTCTTCTTTGAATAGTATATTTATTCTAATCATGATTTTTATAATTTATTCTAATCATGATTTTATAACTCCACAATAGTGACTGGGACTCTGATGTTAAAGACACATTTACTTTTGATGAAACTAGTGGAGATGGTTCTAATGCTGAAACAAATAGTATTCAAAGCATTTAAGAGACAAAGTTTCTAATTTTTAAACAATTAAGAGCAAAATGTGAAATATCAAGTCTAACCAATTATCAAACATCAGATATGATTACCTAGAGGACTCAGATTCCTTAAGTTACCAGAACAATTTTACAAGAGACTATAATAGCAGATTTCCGCAAACAGTGGGAGGAGAGTATTAACTGAATGTTCAAATGAAATCATGACACTAATTTTGAAAAAAGACAACCTCAAACTAGAAAAAAAAAATTCGGAGATGACTGAAAAAATTAATAATTTGGAGGAAAATAGTGAATTTAAGGAATTAAAATGATAAATGAAAAATGAAATCCTTAAAACACAAAACAGAAATGAAAATAAAAAATAAAAATAAATTTATAAGGGATGGGAAAGATTACCAATCCAAACAGTATACACCTTTAATAAAATAAAAAGAAACTCTGAGAGGTGACCAAGAAGAAGGTCCAGTCAAACCAAGGGACAAATAAAAAAGGGAAAACTAGTAGGAATCAAAGACAGTCCCCTTTAGGGAAACCTCAGGGAGAAGGTAACCAACATAAAAAACACAGAAAGGGGAAGACGAAAAAGGGCAAAGAAAGGGAGTCAGAACCGCAATAGATATTCACTGAGAAACAAGAAACAGATGACAGATTATTTATTAACCTTTCCTCTACTTTATTAACTGTGATCAAACTGATTATCTTTTTCACCGACTAAAAACACTTGGACACATTTGAAGGCAGTAAAAAGATTTGCATCTTTTTGCTCGTAATTAGTGTGTCATAATTATATTTGCAAAAGATGATGAAAGCCAGTTAGACATTCCTATAGAAGCAGTAGTTAAAAACGTGTAGGAATCTCTGCCACTAAATCGAACAATCAGACTCAGAAATAACAATACCACGTTATGTAGTGGATTAAAACCATGTTCAATTTTTATGCCCAATCTAAGCCAAAGCACCCCTAATTAACACATTTGTCAAACTGGTTGAGACAGACATAGGGGTTTTAACAACACTCCCTCCAAGTCGTGATAACAGCCGAAAGACCGTGCGCTATTTGAATTACATAACAATGGCAACAATGTGATCAAGTCGTCCGACCAAGGGAGGGAATGTTGTTATACATGATCATTCAAAATATATGGATGAATGCAATAGACAACTTAATGACACTACCCAGTATAGAAGACTGATTGAAAATCCCTTACAATATACAATGAGGGATCTTGAAGTACTTCTAGCTCAAGCAGTTGAACAGCATATAATAACCAAAACTGAATTTGATTTTATATTACATAGCCATCCCAAAATACCAACCTTTTACACCATTCCAAAGGTCCACAAAGAAGGACTTATTAAGGAAGATTAATGAGTTAGTACTAGATGAAGAGACTATACTAGCTACTATAGATATGGAATCGTTGTATCCCTGTATTCCTCACACAAATGGGATACAGGCTCTAGATTTTACCTCCAACAAAGAGGAATATCACTTAACTCCCATACTAATTTAATTTGTGACCTGTTACAATTTGCCTTGACACACAATCTCCTTGTGTTCAACCAATAAATACTATATCCAAATGAGAGGCACAGCAATGGGGTGCAAAATTCGCCCTCCGCCTATGCTTGGCCTCTATCTTGGTATTGGGAACACAATTGTGTACTTTAATATTGAACCAGCAACAACACACACCCTTGGTTGTGGCTCCGTATATAGACAACGTGTTGCTGCTGTGGCGAGGGCACCAAATCACACTGAGACAAGTATGTTTGCTAGTCTTGATAAAAAAAAAAAGAGTATATCTTAAATTTACTCTATCATCAAGTTTACAGAAATACATTTTCTAGACAAGTACAACCCATGAGAACTAATACAGGTCTAGAAACTAAAATCTATCGTAAGTCAATGTCTACAAATAGTCTTCTTCGAACAGAAAGTTTCCATCCAAGTGCCCAAATTAAAAGGCATTCCAAATCCCAATTTATTAGAGGCAAGGATAAATTGCACCACCTCGGGGGTTATCACAAAAAAAACTATTAGTCAAAGTTTTCAGAGTGTCAAACACCAGATTTAAGCAAGACAGCATACCACCTAAAACTAAAAAAGACAGGTACAAACACAGAAAACAGTGAGATATTTTTACTCAATACTAGAATAATCTTCAGAGGACCTGAGAAAGATAATGAAACAACATTGGTATTACTGATGATGGATTCTAATATAAGCCAAGTTTTGACACCACAACCACAGCTTACAGCACGTAGAGTACCTACCTACAATATATTTCATTAGACCCCCTGATTCCAAAAAACCTGGCTACAAAAATTCACTATTGAACCAGGTGTACCCCTGTAAATTATGCAAAGTCTGCAATTATATAGAGAGAACAACATATTTTGCATCAAGAAATGGGGAAAGTATATAAGATTAATAGTAAAATTACTTGTAGAACTGAAGGTGAGTTTATCTAGAGAAATACAGCTGTCTACTTTTCTATGTAGATAAAACGACATGGCCCCTACGAGATAGTCCTCGAACATCTAAGAGACAGTTGAGAAAGAAGATTAAGGGGTCAATTTATTAAAGTCTGGCGGACATGATACGCTGTAGCGTATCATGTCCGCCAGACATCGCTGAATGTGGACAGCATACGCTGTCTGTATTCAGCATTGCACAAGCAGTTGAACAATTATTGTCACTCCTGTAATCTAGTGACTATCTTTGGTCAATATTAACGAATATTATTTTTTAACTATTATAAATAGTCTTACTATATATATATATATATATATATATATATATATATATATACACACACACACACACACACACAAACACACACACAGATACATACAGTCGTATGCAAACGTTTAGGCACCCCTGACAATTTCCATGATTTTCATTTATAAATAATTGGGTGTTTGGATCAGCAATTTCATTTTGATCTATCAAATAACTGAAGGACATAGTAATATTTCAGTGCAATATGCATCAAAAAGAAATTAGACAGGTGTATTAATGTGGGCACCCTTGTCATTTTGCTGATTTGAATACCTGTAATTACCTAGCACTGATTAAATGGAACACACAATTGGTTTGGGGGGGTAACGCCCATTAAGCCTTGAACTTCATAGACAGGTGCATCCAATCATGAGAAAAGGTAATTTAAGATGGCCAATTGCAAGTTGTTGTTCTCTTTGACTTTCTTCTGAAGAGTGGCAACATGGGGTCCTCAAAACAACTCTCAAATGACCTGAAAACAAAGATTGTTCAACATATGGTTTAGGGGAAGGCTACAAAAAGCTATCGCAGAGATTTAAGCTGTTAGTTTCACTGTGAGGAACAATGTGAGGAAATGGAAGACCACATGCACAAGCTCTTGTCAAGGTCAGAAGTAAAATACCTGAGAGGGTAAAGGCAAAGGATGGTGAGAACGGTCAAAAACAGCCCACAGACCACCTCCAAGAACCTACAACGTCATCTTGCTGCAGATGGTGTCACTGTGCAACGTTCAACAATTCACTGATATAGGAGAGTGATGCAGAAGAAGCCTTTTCTGCACACACGCGACAAATACAGAGTCGCTTGAGGTATGCAAACACACATTTAGGACAAGCCAGCTTTATCTTTGGAAGAAGGTCTGTGGACTGATGAAATAAAGATTGAGTTTTTTGGTCATAACAAGGGGCGTTATGCATGGCGGCAAAAGAACACAGTGTTCCAAGACAAACACTTGCTAGCCATAGTAAAATTTGGTGGATGTTCCATCATGCTGTGGGGCTGTGTGGCCAGTTCTGGTACTGGAATCTTGGTAAAGTGAGAGTTGCATGGATTCCACTCAATGTTATCAGATACTTGAGAACAATGTTGAGGAATCAGGTTTCAAAGTTGAAGTTACGCCGGAGTAGGATATTTCAACAAGACAACGACCCAGAACACTGCTCAAAATCTACTCTGGCATTTATGCAAAAGGAATAAGTACAGTGTTCTGGAATGGCCATCCCAGTCCCCAGACGCTGTCCATGCTCTGCAACCATCAAACCTAACTGAACTGAGATGTTTGCAAGGAGGAATGGTCCAAAAATACCTTCATCCAGACACTCATTACTGCTATAGGAAGCGTCTAGAGGCTGTTATTTCTGCTAAAGGAGGACTCTACTAAATATTGATGCAATATTTCTGTTGGGGTGCCCAAATTTATGCACCTGTCTAATTTAGTTTGATGGCATATTGCACATTTTCTTTAATCCAATAAACCTCATTTCACTACTGAAATATTACTATGCCCTTCAGTTATTTGATAGATCAAAATGAAATTGCTGATCCAAACACCCAATTATTTTATAAATGAAAATCATGAGAAATTTGTCAGGGGGTGCCTAAACATTTGCATACGACTGTATATATTATATATATATATATATATATATATATATATATATATATATATATATATATATATATATATAATATATATATATATATATATATATATATATATAAATATATATCAAGACTGAAAAGTCTTTCTATTTAGTTATTGTTATATATTTTTAAATATACCATGATGCATTTGCTTTCATTGTTCCCTTAGTTTTCCCGATTGCTTAAAGGGATATGGAAAAATGTTCCCAATTTACTTATATTACCAGATTTGCTTTGCTCCCATGATATTCTGTGTGAGATACCTAAATAGGGCAGCTGGAGCACTACATGGCAGAAAATGGTGCTGCCATCTAGTGTCCTTGCAAATGGATACCATTCTTGCAAAAACTGCTGCCATGAAGGTGCTCCAGAAATGGACCTGCCCCTAAGCATATGTCTCTTGCTTTTCCAACAAAAGATTCCAGGTAATACAAAATGATAATATAAGTAAATTAGAAAGTTTTTAAAACCACATTCTCTTTCTGCATTCATGAAAGAAAAATTATTGTTTTCATATCCCTTTAAATAACATTTATAGGTATAAAGGCATACAATAAATAAAACATAGGAATTTATGGCATAGTAAATTAGTTATCTAGTAATTAAAATGCGTGCAAAATATGTATCTTTATTTATAAAAGTATTGTTTTCACCAACAGTGTACAAAAACATGCATATATTTTGTAGGACATCTTTTTAATAAAAATAATTTTAAAAAGAACAAATTACAAATGTGAAGGCAGATTGTATACTACTTTTCTTTATCCGACCTCATCTATTATAATCACTGGTGTAGTTTACGAACGTTTTATAGACTTCAAAGAGGGACCAGACAAGGGTGCCCGCTTTCCCCTATTGTTTTCAAACATTTCTTTGAGAACCAACTTGGCAATTTCTTCTCAGACAGCATTTAAAGGGTATTCAACTCAGGAAACAAAACCTTTTACTAGCTTTATATGTTGACGATCGCTATTGTTTTCTTTCCAAGTTTAAAGAAAGACTTCTAAAACTATTAGAGGATGTGAAATTATTTGCGGCATTTTCGGGGATATAAAATTAATTTGCAAGGAAAAAAGAACTATTATGGATACGTAAAAGTGCCGCAACAAATTATAGATCATCCATTCAGAGAAGTCCACCAAATAAAATTTGGACTAGCACTATCTAGAAATCCACAAGATTGGTACGATTTAAATTTTCAAATTTTTTATTGAAATGTTAGAACAAAAGTTGAATGACTGGATGTCTCTCCCAATCTCACTTACAGCACGTATTATGTTGATTAAAATGATATTATTGTTAGCTACAGCTAATATATCTACTCCAAAATATTCTCTATTTTTACGTAAATCAGAGAGGGACGGGAGAAGTGTGGTGGGGGGAGGGGTGAAGGGAAAGTTAGGGGGTTGAATGGGAAAGCTCGCGCTCCCCCCTTTTCTTTCTTTCCTCGTTTTCTTTTGTTTGCATATATGTACTTGAGATTTCCACAGATGAAAATGTACTTGTCTCCTGCGTCCGTTTCTAAGAGGGAATGGGTCCTGCAATATAAATAATAATGTACTTTATTATTTCTATAGTTATCAAGTACAATCATTATTAGATCCTTCCCTCCGATCAGGATCTCCTACTCTCCTCCTCTCTTGTTTACCTCCTCACATTCCCATCTACAAGATTTCTTTAGACTGGGCTCCCGTGCTTATGGAAACTTTCTGCCTCTCTCACAAGAATCTCCCCTAGTTTTAAAAGCTTCAAGTGCTCCCTGAAGACTCTACTATTCAAGGACGCTTACAACCTACACTAACCTTCCTATCTCCACTGCTATCCCCTAAAACCCCATAGCATGTATGCCTCTGAGCCCAGCTGTTGTAGTTCACCTTCATAAGAGCCGACTACAACAGTGCAACTCTCGGCAGGGACCCTCTCTCCCCCATTTGATCCCTGTAATAGTTTTATATACCACCTATGTTCATAGACGCTGCGGAACCTGTTGGCGCTCTACAAATACCTGATAATAATAATAATAATAATGTACAAAGCGGGGGGGGGGGCGGTTATAGTTTTCTCGTTGTCTTTATTTGTTTTTCTTTTTTTGTATGGTATTGTGAGAAAAGTATGGTACCCTCTTATTGCCTTATTTGATTTAAATATTGTACAATCCCCCTTGAACATTATAATAAAAATATATAATAAGATTGTATAGCCAACCTCTGGCAATGGGCCACTGAACTTGTAATAAGTAAGTTTTAGACTTAAACTATCTTATCGAATAAATAACCAGTATTGAGCAAATTAAAAACAGACAGATGTCCCCTTAACATGGTCGCGTTTCACTGTCGCTTCCTCAGAGGGATCTGAGTTCATGGTATGCAAATTGTGCTACCAAACAAATAGAATTTAACTTTGATTATGTACTTGCATACAGTGAGTGACTATGCCAGACTTAAATAGCACTCTTGCTTTATGTTAAATTACTGGCATCAGGCCAGAGAAGTTCAGAACGTCAGATCTTTGGCATCAGGCCAGGGCAAGTAGATAATTTTTATAACTAATTCAAATCTATGGTAAACTAGTGTGCTACCATTATAACAAACGAGTTTATTTTATCCACTGTCTTCAATATTGTGTCAACAGCCAATCCTATTAGCACTCAATCTGTGTTAGATTCATTGGCAGTAGATCATGTTTTCTAGGACTTTAAAAACAACGGCATGCAAATGTGCTATCTAATTTTCAAAAAGTAAAACTCTATTCAGTAACTGAGTATAATATTGGGATAATTAGTCAAGCACATAGTTTATGTCAGATTACTGGCATTCTGTCAGGGCAATTTATAATGTCTATGATTTTAACTCTGTGATTTACCTATGTGCTGCTTAATCTACAAACAAATCTTATTCAGTGCCTATGTACTGAGGTGTCACTGTATTTAAGACAAACAAAAGGTTGTAGTCTAGACAATTCTGCTTATCAGATTTATATTCAGCGTTTATCCACTTTGATACCCCTTGACTATTTACTTTGATTATATATTTTAGGAATTTATGCTCTTCAATCAGTACCTGTATACAGTGTTTCTGTTCTAAACTTGCTGTCATTCTATTTGCAACAATAAAGGTTACATTTTAACATTGACTCTTACTATTTCTTGTATCCTAAGCTTTGTGCTTAGAGGCATTTCTCTTATTTCCTTCCTGCTCTAGGGATGTTTTCTTTTTGTAACATAAACCTAAGAATTGGAAATGCATGACCCTGCTATATGCTATACATATAAATAGTTTGAATATTTGTATCTGTCTAAAATTGGCTTTAGCAGCAGAGATAAAATAATTAAGCCACAAAAATGAAATAATTCATAGTCAAATTTCTGAAGAATAAAAATGTGTACAGACCACACCTGGTTTAAAACCTAACATTTTAAATAAACACATGGGCTTCATTGTACCCATTGTAGTTGTGTTCAGCATATTTACTATACACTACCAAAGTACTGTGTTTCTTTTGTGCTCTGGTGTCTTGACAATGTTCTTTATTTAAAAAAAATACACTTACAATTATAAATTCATGGTGATTGCCTAAACACATGCATGTTTCTTCCATCTCCTGTATATATACATTACCCCCAATCCCATTGTCTCCATTATATTTAGATTTTTGGAATTGTTTTGTTTTAAACCCCCCTGCAACTCATTTTTACACCCCACCCTTCACTTCCTTTATTCACCAGATGTTGTGGAAAGCTGAGCTTCATGGGAAATAAAAAGGTGTCACCAAAAAAAAGCATCTTTGTTAGAAGTAATCAATTAAAGTCCCTCTAAAATCACTTACATTCCTTATTTTAAAACATGGAAAGTTTACCTTCACTTTAACTAAATAAAGGTAAAGTTGGAAACAATTAAAAGGGCCATAATATGAAAAAATATTACATGTAATCAGCTAGTGCTTTGAGGGTCCTGAGTAACACTTCTTCAACTGTTTGTTTAACCCCTTTGCAGAGGTTAAACACATAGTAGTAAAGGGTCATTAGTCTTAAGATGACATGCTTTAACAAATTAGAGCATGCTATTTTTTATTATGGCTCTTTAATACATGTTAACAGTTAAAATGTATGATTGGGGACACATTAATGGGGATTTGATTTCAGCTCACCGGGGGGGGGGGTAGTTATCTTCGTGTCAACTTTCCTGCCTTCGCCGGCCCAATACGCCCGCCTAAGCTCGCCTCACATCGCCGCCGCGGACCTGAAAAAATACGCCTAAGTTATCAAATAAAGCTGTCAAAAAGCAGCGGGGCGATGAGCAGCGGACTGTGAGAGTTATCACTCATCCGATCTCGCTGGCCTCTTCGGCTTTTTCCCAGCTTTATTGCTAGCCTGTCACTAAAGCACTCACACTAACTACACTGTTCCTACCCCCTATACCGGTGCCCCCAGAGCCCCCCGCAACTATAATAAAGTTACTAACCCCTAAAACGCCACTCCTAGACCCCGCCGCAAGTCTTATAAATGTATTAACCCCTAAAACGCCGCTCCTAGACCCTGCCGCAACCTATATTAAATTTATTAACCCCTATCCTGCCCCCCCTACACCGTCGCCACCTATAATACATTCATTAACCCCTATCCTGCCCCCCCACTACACCGCCGCCACTGTAATAAAATTTATTAACCCCTAAACCTAAGTCTAACACTAACCCTAACACCCCCCTAACTTAAATAATTAAATAAATCTAAATAATATTTATATTATTAACTAAGTTAATCCTATTTAAAACTAAATACTTACCTATAAAATAAACCCTAATATAGCTACAATATAAATAATAATTAGTTATTAACTATTTAATAGCTTACCTAGCTAAAATAAAGACATATGTACCTGTAAAATAAAAAACTAACCTAAGTTACAATTACACCTAACACTACACTACACTTAAATAAATTATTCCTATTTAAAACTAAATACTTACCTGTAAAATAAACCCTAAGATAGCTACAATATAATTAATAATTACATTGTAGCTATCTTAGGATTTATATTTATTTTTACAGGTAACTTTGTATTTATTTTAGCTAGTTAGAATAGTTATTAAATAGTTATTAACTATTTAATAACTACCTAGCTAAAACAAATACAAAATTACCTGTAAAATAAATCCTAACCCTAAGTTACAATTAAACCTAACACTACACTATCATTAAATAAATTAAATAAATTACCTACAAATAATTACAATTAATACAATTACATAAACTAACTAAAGTACAAAAAATAAAAAAAGCTAAGTTACAAAAAATAAAAAAATAAGTTACAAACATTTAAAAAATATTGCAACAATTTTAAGCTACTTACACCTAATCTAAGCCCCCTAATAAAATAACAAACCCCCCAAAATAAAAAATGCCCTACCCTATTCTACATTAAAAAAGTTCAAAGCTCTTTTACCTTACTAGCCCTTAAAAGGGCCTTTTGTGGGGGTTATGCCCCAAAGAGTTCAGCTCTTTTGCCTGTAAAAGAATATTAAAACCCACCACCCACATACCCCTAATCTAACCCAAACCCCCCTTAAAATAACCTAGCACTAATCCCCTGAAGATCATCCTACCTTTAGTCGTCTTCACTCAGCCGAGCCACCGATGGAACTGAAGAGGACATCCGGCACCGGCAGAAGTGATCATCCAAGGGGAGCTGAAGAAATCTTCCATCCGATGAAGTGATCCTCCAAGCGGCGCTGAAGAAATCTTCCATCCGGGTGAGGTCATCTTCCAAGAGGCGCTGAAGAAGTCTTCTATCCGGGCGAGGTCATCTTCGAAGCCGGGTCTTGAATCTTCATCCCGCCGACGCGGAACATCCTTGTTTCCCGACGGACTACCGACGAATGAAGGCTCCTTTAAGGGACGTCATCCAAGATGGCGTCCCCTTCAATTCCGATTGGCTGATAGGATTCTATCAGCCAATCAGAATTAAGGTAGGAAAATTCTGATTGGCTGATGGAATCAGCCAATCAGATTCAAGTTCAATTCCGATTGGCTGATCCAATCAGCTAATCAGATTGAGTTCGCATTCTATTGGCTGTTCCGATCAGCCAATAGACTGTGAGCTCAATCTGATTGGCTGATTGGATCAGCCAATCGGATTGAACTTGAATCTGATTGGCTGATTCCATCAGCCAATCAGATTTTTCCTACCTTAATTCCGAGTGGCTGATAGAATCCTATCAGCCAATCGGAATTGAAGGGACGCCATCTTGGATGACGTCCCTTAAAGGAGCCTTCATTCGTCGGTAGTCCGTCGGGAAAGAAGGATGTTCCGCGTCGGCGGGATGAAGATTCAAGACCCGGCTTCGAAGATGACCTCGCCCGGATAGAAGACTTCTTCAGCGCCTCTTGGAAGATGACCTCGCCCGGATGGAAGATTTCTTCAGCGCCGCTTGGAGGATCACTTCATTGGATGGAAGATTTCTTCAGCGCCCCTTGGATGATCACTTCTGCCGGTCGGATGTCCTCTTCAGTTCCATCGGTGGCTCGGCTGAGTGAAGACGACTAAAGGTAGGATGATCTTCAGGGCATTAGTGTTAGGTTATTTTAAGGGGGGTTTGGGTTAGATTAGGGGTATGTGGGTGGTGGGTTTTAATGTTGGGGGGTTGTATTTTTCTTTTACAGGCAAAAGAGCTGAACTCTTTGGGGCATGCCCCCACAAAAGGCCCTTTTAAGGGCTGGTAAGGTAAAAGAGCTTTGAACTTTTTTAATGTAGAATAGGGTAGGGCATTTTTTTATTTTGGGGGGGTTTGTTATTTTATTAGGGGGCTTAGATTAGGTGTAAGTATCTTAAAATTGTTGTAATATTTTTTTAAATGTTTGTAACTTATTTTTTTTATTTTTTGTAACTTAGCTTTTTTTATTTTTTGTACTTTAGTTAGTTTATTTAATTGTAGTTATTGTAGGTAATTTATTTAATGATAGTGTAGTGTTAGGTTTAATTGTAACTTAGGTTAGGATTTATTTTACAGGTAATTTTGTATTTCTTTTAGCTAGGTAGTTATTAAATAGTTAATAACTATTTAATAACTATTCTAACTAGCTAAAATAAATACAAAGTTACCTGTAAAATAAATATAAATCCTAAGATAGCTACAATGTAATTATTAATTATATTGTAGCTATCTTAGGGTTTATTTTACAGGTAAGTATTTAGTTTTTAAATAGGAATAATTTATTAAAGTATAGTGTAGTGTTAGGTGTAATTGTAACTTAGGTTAGTTTTTATTTTACAGGTACATATGTCTTTATTTTAGCTAGGTAAGCTATTAAATAGTTAATAACTAATTATTATTTATATTGTAGCTATATTAGGGTTTATTTTATAGGTAAGTATTTAGTTTTAAATAGGATTAACTTAGTTAATAATATAAATATTATTTAGATTTATTTAATTATTTAAGTTAGGGGGTGTTAGGGTTAGTGTTAGACTTAGGTTTAGGGGTTAATAAATTTATTACAGTGGCGGCGGTGTAGTGGGGGGGCAGGATAGGGGTTAATGAATGTATTATAGGTGGCGACAGTGTAGGGGGGCAGATTAGGGGTTAATAAATTTAATATAGGTTGCAGCAGGGTCAGGGAGCGGCGGTTTAGGGGTTAAACTATTTATTTATTTGCGGCGAGGTGCGGGATCGGCAGGATAGGGGTTAATAACTTTATTATAGGGGGGGCAGGATAAGGGGTTACTAGGTATCATGTAGGTGGCGGTGGGCTCCGTGAGCGGCGGTTTAGGGGTTAATCATTTTATTTAGTTGCGGCGGTGTAGGGGGGGACAGATTAGAGGTGTTTAGACTCGGGGTACATGTTAGGGTGTTAGGTGTAGACAGCTCCCATAGAAATCAATGGGATGTCTGGCAGCAGCGAACTTGTACTTTCACTATGGTCAGACTCCCATTGATTCCTATGGGATCCGCCGCCTCCAGGGTGGCGGTTTGAAAACCAGGTACGCTGGGCCGTAAAAGTGCCGAGCGTACCTGCTAGTTTTTTGATAACTAGCAAAAGTAGTCAGATTGTGCCGTACTTGTGTGCGGAACATCTGTAGTGACGTAAGAATCGATCTGTGTCGGACTGAGTCCGGCGGATCGAAGTTTACGTCACAAAATTCTACTTTTGCCGGTCTCTAGCCTTTGATAACTAAGGCGAATCAGCCTCGCCACAAATACGCTGCGGAATTCCAGCGTATTTGAGTTTGACGGCTTGATAACTACCCCCCTATGCCTTTTTATTTTTTTTTCATGCAAATCATGTTAACATTTGAATAGTGTATAATAATTTCAGAAATAAATATTTTCCAATAGATCACCAGACGAATTTCTTACTTGTCTGGTGCAATTCTTTAGTAATCCATGAGTAGTGGCCTAATATATTATTATTATTATCGGTTATTTGTAGAGCACCAACAGATTCCCCAGCGCTATAAACAAAGGGGGAGTACAACAAAACAATTATAGGGATCAAATGGGTAGAGGGCCCTGCCAAGAGTTGCACTGTTGTAGTCGGCTCTTAAGAAGGTGATCTACAAACAGCTGGACTCTTAGGCTTACATGCTAAGGGGGTTCGGGGGATAGCAATGGAGGAGTGGAACTGGTATAAAGTAAGGTTAGCATAGGTTGTATGCATCCCTGAACAGTAGAGTTTTTAGGGAGCGCTTGAAGCTTTCAAAACTAGGGGAGAGAATATATATATATATATATATATATATGGAAACAGTATAAATGTCAAATTTTGAGAAAACACTAATTAGATTTAGCCACAAGATTAAACAGAATTACAATATTTATTTTTGTAACTAGATCCTTTATTTTCCCACTTAGCCAACAATGTGTCCATATTTAAAGGAATACTATTGCAAAAATACACAATAATCTATAATAAAAAAAGGCTTATACCTAGACAGCAATAATGTTTTTTTGTAGTATTGCAAAAAGGAAGTCCCATATTTCAAACCCAATTTACTGACAACCCGCAAAATAAATACAAAAACCGTGGCAGAGCAAGCACCGTACACTTTAGTTTAAGTATTGGAAAATAACATATAAAAAAAGACGGCCTGTTCTATTACCTAGCCATCCCAAAATACCAACCTTTTACACCATTCCAAAGGTCCACAAAGAAGGACAACTATATCCTCCTGGCAAGCCAAAAATAGCCAGAATAGGTGGAGTTTTGGAAAATATAGGTGAATATATTGACCATTTTTTAAAACCTTTTGTTGGATATCTTCCATCTTTTGTTCAGGAAACACCTGATTTATTAAGGAAGATTAATGGGCTAGTACTAGATGAAAAGACTATACTAGCCACTATAGATATGGAATCGTTATATCCCTGTATTCCTCACACAAATAGGATACAGGCTCTCCAACAAAGAGGAATATCACTTAACTCCCATACTAATTTCATATGTGACCTGTTACAATTTGCCTTAATACACAATTTTCTTGTGTTCAACAATAAATACTATATCCAAATGAGAGGCACAGTGATGGGGGCAAAATTCGCTCTCCTCCTATGCTTGCCTCTATCTTGGATATTGGGAACACAATTGTGTACTTAATATTGAACCAGCAACAACACACACCTTGTTGTGGCTCCGTTATATAGACAACGTGTTGCTGCTGTGGCGAGGGGACCAAATCACATTGAACAAGTATGTTGCTAGTCTTGATAATAAAGAGTATAATCTTAAATTTACTCTATCATCAAGTTTTACAGAAACACATTTTCTAGACATTACAATTATGAGAACTAATACAGGTCTAGAAACTAAAATCTATTGTAAGCCAATGTCTACAAATAGTCTTCTTCGAGCACAAAGTTTCCATTCAAGTGCCCAAATAAAAGATATTCCCAAATCCCAATTTATTAGAGCAAGGAGAAATTGCACCACCTATTCTGACTTTAGAAGTGAATTAGCTGAACTTACACAAAGATTTCTAGATAGGGGTTATCACAAAAAACTATTCGTCAAAGTTTTCAGTGTGTCAAACATCAGACTCAACAAGACAGTATTTTTAGCATACCACCTAGAACTAAAAAAGACAGTACACAACAGAACACAGTGAGATATATTACTCAATATAATGAATCTTGGGAGGACCTGAGAAAGATAAAGATAATGAAACGAAATTGGTATTTACTGATGATGGATTCTAAAATAAGCCAAGTTTTGACACCATAAGCACAGCTTACAGCACGTAGAGTACCTAGTCTACAAGATAGGTTAGTTCAGAGGCATTTCACTAGATCCCCTGATCCCCAAATCTGGCTAAAAAAAATCCACTATTGAACCAGGGTGTTACCCTCAGTAAATGATGCAAAGCCTGCAATCATATAGAGAGCGCCAAATATTTTGCATAAAGAAATGGGAAAGTATATAAGATTAGTAATAAAATTACATGTAGAACTGAAGGTGTCGTCTATCTAGCAAAATACAGCTGTCCACTTTTCTATGTAGGTAAAACTACATGCCCCCTTTGAGATAGAATCCTCGAACATCTAAGAGACATTGAGAAAGAAGATTAAAAACTCCAGTGTAGCAAGATACTTCAAACAGACATATAACTCAAAAACAAATTATTCTAAAGTCATTGGCAATGATAAGGTCAATTTAGGTATAAGGGGAGGTGACCTTGACAGGATTCTACTACAAGATAAAAGTAGGTGGATGTTTAATCTAGACACCCTGACGCCTTTTGGATTAAATGAAGAACTAAATCGGGGCCATTTTTTTGTAATACCTAAAGATATCAGGCTAGTATATCATTCCAATATTTTGATTGGAAACTGAATATAATTGTATAAATCCGATATTGCAATACTATTAACTGTATTTTGTAATAACATATTACAAAAAATGTAATATAGATTGCTTGGTAAATTCTGTAGTCAAATGTAATTTTTTGCATCTAATGTAGCAAATTAAAGGGACACTAAACCCAATTTTTTTTCTTTCATTATTCAGATAGAGCATGCAATTTTAAGAAACTTTCTAACTTACTCCTATTATCAATTTTTCTTCTCTTGCTTTCTTTATTTGAAAAAGAAGGCATCTAAGCTAAGGAGCACGACAAATTTTGGTTGAGAACCCTGGACAGCACTTGTTTATTGGTGCTTTCCAATCAGCAAGGACAACCCAGGTTGTTCACCAAAAATGGGCCGGCTTCTAAACTTACATTCTTGCTTTTCAAATAAAGATACCAAGAGAATGAATTTTGATAATAGCAGTAAATTAGAAAGTTGCTCAAAATTGCACGCTCTCTCTGAATGAAAGAAAAAATTTGGGTTCAGTTCCCTTTAAGCAATAATGAAATGAGGATGCTTTATCCTATAGTTTTTAAAATATGGCATTCTAATAATGAGATGTATCATTATACTGTTGTGCCAGTTTCGTGTGCGCCAAAGATGTAACTTTTCTGTTTATAACTGTAAGAAATTATTCACAATAATTGTGACAACTCTGAGGCTAATTGAGTGCTCTTAATTCACTAGGAACTAATGTTCAATGGCAATATATTCCGGAGGACATAAAACAGACAACCGCTTATAAGGAGGAGGGCCGTCTATGAAGATACACACATGCCCGGAAGGAGCTTTTAATTAAGTGAAAAGTACGTAGGCAAGTTTTTCCTACACCAAGTACTTTCTACATTCGGCTGACAGCTTACAGCTTATTGCAGGTAACGCATTTAGCCTGGTTTGGGAAAAGGCTTATGGTTTAATTTTGGTCCCTTGTCATTCTAGCCTAGTAGGGGTAATTCTCTTTTGGCTGTTAACATTGAGCTAAACCACGAACTCCCGTTCACCAACAGAGCTAGCGTATACTTTCTTATTCAGCTTTATTATCAGCCGTCTTAGGGTTAGCCCGTTGTGGGAGAAGGCATCGGTTACCTACCTGATATCTCCGCGGCTAGGATTGGCTGACTCAGATCAGTTACCGACCACGTAAGAGATAAAGCACACTCCCCTAGTGCTTACCGTTTGTTGTAGTGACCAGCTGTGTTTGGTACCGGAGGAACGTCAGCAGTATCCAGGGAGGGTCTACAAGCAAGAATTTCAAGGAGGACAGAGCCTGGACTATAGCCTTTACATTTAGGGACTGACGTTCCAGTGAGCTCAGTTCCTGAGCTAAGTATCATTGTTTTTGGTTACTCGTATCAGGGGGTAATTTCCTTGTGGTCTACCGTTACTTAACTACTAGTGGTCACCTTTATTGTACTTTGGTGTATTTATTTATTCATGTACAGTACAGAGAATAATTTAAATTGTATTGTAAATTATCCTTACTTCCATTAATGATGGTATTGTTCACCACTTATAGGTTATAATTGCCTTTGGTGATTAAATTTGGTATCATTAGACAAGAGTGCTTTTGTGAGATCTCTTTTCTCTTTATGGTTTTTGCTCTATTACATGTCTAGATCTCAGCACCGGTACAGATTGTTTACCTTTTGTCCTAACCACGATATTATCCTGAGCTAAGTACATATTATACATAACAATCAATCTTGCCCTGGGTGTAATTGAGTGAATAATACCATACCAATAATATCATATATTATTAATAAAGGATAACCAGTCAGATTAATAATTGTGCATTGAGCTAATAAGGCAAATGTTTTTGTCTAATAAATAAATAAAATATATAAAAAAATAGTTACATCTGATGTGCAAATTAGAGATTGTTTTTGTGATTAAATTGTTGATTTCATTTATGCTATTAAACTATAAAAATTCAAACATTGTGTCTTATTTGTGCAGTAAGTAGTGTATAGCCAAATACTAAGGTTGCACCGATACCACTTTTTTTAAGACCGCATACAAGTACCGATACTTTTTTTCAAATACTCACCGATACCAATACTTTTTTTTTTATGTCATGACAGTTTACCAAGCACAATACAGACTAATGATTTAAAGTGAAGTTCAATTTTACCTCACTGCTCATCACCCCTTTAAACAGTAACCTCTCAATAGCACAGTCGCTAAGTTAGATTTAAAAAAAAATGTATGAACTACGTGAAAATTGAATATAAATAATACCAATGTTTCTGACTGATACTCCTCCCCCGGTCCACTTCCTTATTTGTCTGCAATGACGTATCTAGCGTAAGAAGAAGCTGAAATAGTCTCTTCAAAGCTCGTGCACAACAAGGGCTTCGATATGTGCATGCGTATTATATCTTCATTTGCGCATGCGTTTAAAATTTCAGTCCGTCGCTTATTTCTTTCAGGAGCATTGTTATATTGTATTTGTATCAGATTCCGCAATCCTGGCTAATACGCATGCGCTAAGCGTGAACGAGCATTGCGATTAGGACGACACGCAGTAATACGCATGCGCAATAGTGGGTGATGACGATGGTGAAAAGGGGCAGGACGCCACGGGGGAAGTAAAGTAATTGGTCATGAATGTGGGAAAAACTGTCAATCAAAAACGGATAAATGTCGGGCGGACAATTGCAGCAATACCGACGGTAAATATAGATTAAAAAATTCAAACGACAAGCTTAGTTTTATGAAAAATGATGAATGAACATGATAATATTTTCGAAAGTAAATGTGTAAAATGTTAACTAGAGAGGCGGACTTGAACTTCACTTTAAGATCGCTTCTTTATAATTATAAACTGTAACTCAAAAGACATTTTGAAATAATAAAACAGTTTTATGTGATTGTTGTCACAAAGTTCACAGAACATGTTTATAAATAAAATTATTACAATAACATGTTAATAACAACAATAAATAACAGCTGCAACAGATGAGGCTGGGAAGCTACAATTTAAAGGGGTGATTACTGGATGTAATTGGGTTGTAGGGTGCCTATATAACTCATCAATTTGACATTTGTACTTAATAAAAAGCTATATAATTTAATTCTGAAAATAATATTGGGGAAGGAGTACCCAGTAATCCCCTTTGAGAAAAATGGGGCATTTGCATTCTACTGACACAACAGAAAATAGGGCTGGTCTTCATATTTTTCCAGGGCTGCTTTTTATTCCCAGTCCAGCCCTGGCTAAGGATGTTCCTAAGAGTACAGTATATTTTGAGCACAATTGTTTAGGATGAGAACTAGCAGTATAACAGGCAATCTAGCAATTAGAATAATCTTTCAGTAAGGACATTTGATGCTAAGCTGAACAGTCTCACTTTTCACACTACTACATGGGTCAGAAAGATATTTTTGGGCCATTAAATCTCAGTTTATTAACTGCCCAGTACTTCAGGGGTTTGTCTGAATGAGGTACAGTGATCTCTCCCAGGTAGGCTTCCAGCTGTATAGTAGTGGCTTTTAGAGCACTGCTCTGATGTAAAAAAATACAAATAACAGCAATTTGTATTGGCAGAACAGAAGTGAACAATTTTTAGTTGTCTCCACTCCAGCTTAAAATGAAATGGGAACATGCAGTTTGAAAAATGCCACAAGATGGCGTATGGCTAGGAATTGGAGGTATCGGTTTAAAGGGACAGTTCACCCAAAAACTTTCTCCCCTTTAAATTATTCCTAATGATCCTTTTTACCTGCTAGAGTGTATTAAATTGGTTGCAAGTAGCTCCTTTACTCATATTTCAGCATTTGAAATAGCTGATTTAGCTTGTGGTTTCCCAACCTATACTGAAAGTTTTGATACTGGCGTATATGCTATTGACAAGCCTAAGTAAACACAGTCAGCAGAAGAGATTACACCCTCAGTGGGGGCATGATAGTTAAGTAATAAAATGATAATTCTCCATTGTTCTCTCTATGTATTGAGCTTTGGTGTTCCAAACAAATATAAGATAAGGAAGCAAGTGTGTGTACATGAAAGTGATAACATAATGAGATCTGATAGTACCTGAAGCTCAACCCATTGTAATAGGCTGTGGTTTCAAAGCACAAAACCAGCTACTTCAGATACACAAATAAAAACGAAAATGCAATTTCGCAACTATTTTATACTCTGCAGTTGGTATAACAAGTCATTTAAAATACATTTTTGGAAAAACAATTTTACAGTGTACTGTCCCTTTAAGTATTGGTGCATTTGCACGAGTACAAGTACTCATGCAAATACTTGGTATCAGTGCAACCCTACCAAATACATAATGAAAAGAACGTAGGCATCACTAGACTTAATATTGAACAATTATTGTCACTCCTGTAATCCAGTGACTATCTTTGGTCAATATTAATGAATATTATTATTTAACTATTACAAGTAGTCTTACAATATATCATATATATATAATATATATATATATACACACACACACACAATGTTATGAAAGTCTTCTATTTAGTTATTGTTATATACTTTTACATATACCATGATGTGTTCGCTTTCAGTGTTCCCTTAGTTTTCCTGTTTGCTTATAGGGATATGAAACCCAACATTTTTTATTATGATTCAGACAGAGCAGACCATTTTAAAAATGTTCCCAATTTACTTATATTACCAAATTTGCTTTCATGATATTCTGTGTGAAAGAGATACCTAGGTAGGCATCTAGAGCACTACATGGCAGAAAATAGTGCTGTGACCATCTAGTGTTCCTGCAAATGGATAACATTCTTGCAAAACTGCTGCCATAAAGTGCTCCAGAAATAAGCCGGCCCCTAAGCATATGTCTCTGCTTTTCAACAAAAGATTTCAGGAGAACAAATAAAAATTGATAATAGAAGTAAATTAAAAAGTTGTTTAAAACCGTATTCTCCATCTGAATCATGAAAGAAAAATTATTGGTTTTTATATCCCTTTAAATAACATTTATAGGTATAAAGGCATACAATGAATAAAGCATAGGAATTTATGGCATAATAAATTAGTTATCTACTAACTAAAACGCTGGCAAAATATGTATCTTTATTTATAAAGTATTGTTTTCACCAACAGTGTACAAAACATGCATATATTTTGAAAGACATCTTCCACTTTTTTAATAAAAATAATTTTAAAAAGAACAAATTACAAATGTGAAGGCAAATTGTTTACTACTTTTCTTTATTCATGTTAAACCTTATTCATTTGTCATATATTTGCAAGAGTTTTTTTTAGTGATGTTTGCTGTTTTCTAATCAGTATCTTTTACCTCTTGTAAAACAGTAGATTGGCTGTCTGCGCTGCTTATGTTTAAAGAGACATGAGACACTTTAAGATTGTACTAGAAAATCTTTAAAAGGACAGTAAAGTCAAAATTAACCTTTCATGATTCAGATAGAGAATGCAATTTGAAACAACTTTTGAATTTACTTCTATTGTCAAATTAGTTTTGTTCTCTTTGTATCATTTGATGAAAAGCATACCTAGGCAGAATCAGCAATGCGCTACTGAGAGCTAGTTGCTGATTGGTGGCAATATGTTTAGCTAGCTCCCAGTAAGTTTACTGCTGCTCATTCAGCAAAGAATACCAAGAGAACAAAGCAAATTTCATAATTTGATAATAGAAGTAAATTTGAAATTTGTTTAAAAATGTATGGTCTATCTGAACGATGAAAGAACAGTTGTGGGTTTCAAGTCCCTTTAATTATGAGTAGTAAAAAAATTGCAACATACTTTTAGGTTTTCTCCCCTTCTTTTTCTGAAATGTAACCCGTTCCATGCCATCCTAACTGCGCTGGGCTTTAGCGCCGTTAGGGCGGCATGGAACGTCCTAGCCGATTGGCTGCACTGAAGCCATTGTGGCTTCATAACTGGGATGGGAGGCTGTGCCTAGCGTCATAGGCACTACCCCCTGACTCGATCCTATAATTGAAATCATGTGATCGCATGAACGAATGCGTGATTTCAATTTGTTCTTATTTGTTTACATCAGAACTTTGTTGCGGTATAGACAAATAAGCCTCGGCGTGCAAAGATTATACCTAAGAATTGGAAATGTATGACCCTGCTATGTTAAACATATAAATAGTTTGAATATTTTTATCTGTCTAAAATTGGCTTTAGCAGCAGAGATAAAATAATTAAGCCACAAAAATGAAATAATTCATAGTCAAATTTCTGAAGAATAAAAATGTGTACAGACCACACCTGGTTTAAAACCTAACATTTTAAATAAAGACATGGGCTTCATTGTACCCATTGTAGTTGTGTTCAGCATATTTACTATACACTACCAAAGTACTGTGTTTCTTTTGTGCTCTGGTGTCTTAACAATGTTCTTTATTTAAAAAAAATACACTTACAATTATAAATTCATGGTGATTGCCTAAATTTATGCATGTTTCTTCCATCTCCTGTATATATATATATATACCCCCAATCCCTTTGTCTCCATTATATTTAGATTTTTGGAATTGTTTTGTTTTAAACCCCCCTGCAACTCATTTTTGCACCCCACCCTGTACTTCCTTTATTCACCAGATGTTGTGAAAAGCTGAGCTTCATGGGAAATAAAAAGGTGTCACCAAAAAAAGCATCTTTGTTAGAAGTGATCAATTAAAGTCCCTCTAAAATATCACTTACATTCCTTATTTTAAAACATGTAAAGTTTACCTTCACTTTAACAAAACAAAATAAAGGTAAAGCTGGAAACAATTAAAAGGGCCATAATATGAAAAAATATTACATGTAATCAGCTAGTGCTTTGAGGGTCCTGAGTAACACTTCTTCAACTGTGTGTTTAACCCTCTTTGCAGAGGTTAAACACATAGTAGTAAAGGGTCACTAGTCTTAAAATGACATGCTTTAACAAATTAGAGCATGTTATTTGTTATTATGGCCCTTTAATACACTTTAACAGGTAAAATATATCATTGGGGACACATTAATGGGGATTTGTTTTCAGCTCACTATGCCTTTTTTTATTTCATGCAAATCATGTTAAAGGGACACTGAACCCAAATTGTTTCTTTTGTGATTCAGATAGAGCATGCAATTTTAAGCAACTTTCTAATTTATTCCTATTATCAAATTTTCTTCCTTCTCTTGGTATCTTTATTTCAAATGCAAGAATGTAAGTTTAGATGCCGGCCCATTTTTGGTGAATAACCTGGGTTATTCTTGCTGATTGGTGGATAAATTCATCCACCAATAAAAAAAGTGCTGTCATGAGCACTGAAACAAAAAAAAGCTTAGATGCCTTCTTTTTCAAATAAAGATAGCAAGTGAACGAAGAAAAATTGATAATAGGAGTAATTGGAAAGTTGCATGCTCTATCTGAATCACGGAAGAAAAAATTTGGGTTCATTGTCCCTTTAACTTTTGAATAGTGCATAATTTCAGAAATAAAAATATTCCAATAGATCACCAGACTAATTTCTTACTTTTCTGGTGCATTTGTTTAGTTATCCATGAGTAGTGGCCTAATATATATAGAAACTATAAATGTCACACAGTTTAGCAGATTTATGCTCCCTCCTAGGCTTTTACATAACTGATGTTAGTATCTAATCTGTATCATTCCAGACAACTGTGAATAAACTTTGTGCAGATAGATCTGGGGCAGCAAATCATGAGAAAACACTAATTAGATTTAGCCACAAGATTAAACAGAATTACACTATTTATTTTTGGAACTAGATAATTTAATTTTCCACTTAGCTAACAATGTCCATATTTAAAGGAATACTATTGCAAAACTACACAATCATCTATAATAAAAAAAAGGCTTATACCTAGACAGCAATAATGTTTTTTGTAGTATTGTAAGAAGGAAGTCCCATATTTTAAACCTAATTTACTAACACATCGCAAAATAAATACAAAAACCGTGGCAGAGCAAACACCGTACACTTTAGTATTGGAATATAAAAAAGACGGTCTGACCGTTAAACGTCAGAGATAACAAAGCAAACGGAAATCAAATCGGCCTCACTAGAGTTTCGGTTACCACAAACCGTACCTAACCACTAAAGGGGGGGGGGGAAACTTTAAGAAAAGAGCCCCACTGGTCCAATAAGCCGCTTCTCATAGACCACGTGACAGTAAACAACCAATCACGTTAGAGTTTGTCTCTTCAGTGACGCAACACCAAATCGCGGCCATTTTTCTAGGCTTTGGCCGTCTAGAGGTTTTTCTCCTCAGTCTGACCTCCCTTGTTCTCGTCCGGTTCGGTCAGCAGTCGGTTATACTGAGCACTCCCCGCCTCGCGTGTATTACATTTTACGACCGGAGGGAGCTCTCGTGCAAACGCAGTTGTGTCTGTTTGATTTTTCTAGTAAGGCGAAGACTGGGCCCGGCTAAGTGAACATGGCGCATCCTTTGTCTGCAGCGCGGGGCCGAGGTGGCGGAGGACGACCGGCATTACGTGACGGTACGGTAGATTATTTGTCAGTTGCTCAGTGATTGTGCTGTAACTCATTTTTATAAATGGCTAATTTGCTCATCCGGGAAGTTTTGTTTGTTGTACGCGGAACCCTTGTATGTCCGCTCTTTACTATCGTTTGCCTCATGCCGGTTGCGCAATAAGCTCAGTTTGCTGCAAATGGCTGAGCAAATAGTCCTGGACCTGTAGTCTCCATACACGTTCCCAAGGCAACTGCTTTTTATAGTGGCGCTGCTGCAGGCTCGTGGTTACAGGGCTTTGTATTGTATCGTGGGTTTCTATAAAATATTTATTAATGTAAAGTAGCAATTTGTATGCAGTTGTGTTATGTACACGCACACAAATTATACAATAAAAAGCCAGGAAAGTATAAATTAAAGTGAATCAAAATGCAATTTTAAAGGGACAGTAAATACACTGCTATGATCTGCAAAATGAAACAACGTTGCAATCTATTTGTCGCCCCTTTCTTTAGCTCTGATAATTGTGCAATTTCTTATTGGATCACTTTTTTTAAATGGAAATATAAAACGAATATATATATATATATATATATATATATATATATATATATATATACTCTTTCCCTGCAATTCCATTCTGAAATTGTGAGCTTTTCAGTTCCTGTTAGAAATGGAAGTGTAGAACACTGTTATATTCCTCACAGCCATTGGCTGCATACTTTAGTGACCTTTTTATAATTGTCCCTAATTGGCCACAGCGGAGTAGGTAACCTAAGTTACAAAATGGCGGCTCCCATTGTTTTATAGACACACAAATCTTACTTATATTGTCAATATTTAATCAGCTTATGAAACTTTACAAAATACACTACATGTTGTTCACAGACTAAGATCTAATTTGATTGCACTATTTCTATCTAACATTTTAGTGTTTATTGACCCTTTTTAGATGCCCCCTGCTGACTTATCAAGGCTAACTCTGCTACATGTCTCTAATTGGCGTTAAAGGGACAGTCAACACCCATGAAAACTTTCTACCATACCTTAGATCAACAACAAAAAATGAGCCTGCATCCCATCTTAAATAACACTAACGTTAGGTGGCTAATCTTCAGTGAACATTTAGTTAACAGCAGCAGATATAGCCGCCAAACTCCTCCCCCTGTTACGTAGGAGGCTTCTTCTCCAAGTCTTCAGCCAATGAGAATCAAATCCTCGGCTAGATTCTTTAGCCGTGTTCACGGAGACACTGTTCTATTTCTAATAGCGCATTATAAATAAAACAGTGTCCCTGTGAACGAGTATTTATTTAAAACAAGAAAGGTACGGAGGAGGGGGAGGAGTTTGGCGGCCATATCTGCCGCTGTTAACTAAATGTTCATTGAAGATTAGCCACCTAACATTAGTGTTATTTATGATGGGATGCGGTGCAGGCTCATTTTTTGTTGTTGATCTAAGGTATGGTAGAAAGTTTTCATAGGTGTTGACTGTCCCTTTAACTAACAGCATCTAATCAAAATACCTTATTCTAACATCATGACCCTTGCTCCTCCACATAAGGGAAGTGATTGGGGTAGTTTAGCTATTGAAATTAACTGCAGTAAAAATAATGTTAATTTCTTTTATAATGTTAAGACTTGGCTGATGTTGGTCTACAGTAGTGATAGCGAACCTTGGCACTTCCGATGTTTTAGATATACATATCCCATGATGCTCGACTGGACTGCAGAGGTCCTAAGGACCATGGGATATGCAGTTCTGAAACTTCTGAGCTGCCTAGGTTTTTCGTCACTGGTCTATAGCAACACAAATTTTTTTTAGATGTTTACTGTCTTTTAATACACCTTAGAATTCACTTCTATTTTCAAATTTCCTTTGTTGTACAACATTACGTACGCTTCCTACACTACTTTGAACTAGCTGGTGATTGGTGACTACACATTTGTCTCTTGTCATCGGCTCACCAGCTGTTTTCAGCTAGCTCTCAGTAGTGCTTTGCTGCTCAAAGCTGCTTTTAAACTGTTTAATCTCTCTGCATGGATTAAACTCAGTCAAAATAGGTGTTGAACGTCAAGTATGGTTCCTGGGCCCTCTCTGCATTCATGGCCTGATACATACTATCATAAACCTTTAAAAGAGGCGTATCAGACTGTAACAAATGAAGAAGGCTAAATATACCCTATTAAATGGCTTTGTTTTAGTCTTCTAAAACTTTTAATTTAAACCATACTCTCTTTCAGCACCCGTTCATGATTATGGAAACGAAAGATATGCACAAACAGAAATGGAAACGTATGAGGACCCATCGTATACAAGGGATATGGCCTCTGACAGGTAATTGGACTTCAAACATTGATCATTTAATGAGGTTGTGCACCTTAAATCTAACAGAAGAAAACTGCAAGGGGCCTATCTCAGCTTGTGTTGCTGATTCTCTTGCAATACAGGTTAATGAACACTTTTGCATATTCTCTCCATCTATATATATATATATATATATATATATATATATATATATATATATATATATATATATATATATATATATATATATATATATATATATATATATATATATAATTTTATAATGAATGGTGGAGATAAAAATCCTCCATGTCTCAAGTTAATCAATACAAATTTTTGCATAAAAAATTAGTATATCTAGGCAGTTTCCCCAGTAAAACTCAACATACATTGTTACCAATGCACAAGAGGATTCTGGGTAAAATATGCAAAATCTCAATTTTTCGGTGTTGATGCAATAAATAATCCTGTTAAGGGATCGCTGTGTTAAAACACTGTTTAAAGCAAAATACTGAGATTTTGCATATCTTAACCAGAATCCTCTTGTGCATTGGTAACAATGTATGTGGAGTTTTACTGGGGAAACGCAAGCGGGGAACTTGCCTAGTTGTGATAATTTTCTATGCAAAAATTTGTATTGGATATATATCCAGGGCTCAAAAGTTTGCACACTAATCTACTAGCCAGCCCAAAATGTTACTCGCCACTTTTGATCACATCCACTATCCACCCATACCACACCCACTAACCCACCTCCCTCTTAGCATGTCTAGCCAATGTGAAACACCTTATTGTGAAGGAATCTTTTAGTATCGTTTGTTTTATACCATATATTAAATAATCCTACATACAGTAGTAAAATAACAAAAATAAGTGCATAGCAGTTAGCAACATTAAAGGGACAGTCTACATCCATAATAAATTTATATATTTAGAATCGTTACCATATATAAACTTATTTTACCTGTATGTCAGCATACTGCTCTCAAAGGTTTAATCAATATTTTTAAGAGAATCACGCTGTTCAGTCAATTAAAATCGCCCTTAAAGGGACAGTCTACACCAGAATTTGTATTGTTTTAAAAGATAGATAATCCCTTTATTACCCATTCCCTAGTTTTGCATAACCAACACAGTTATAATAATATACTTTTAACCTGTGATTATCTTGTATCTAAGCCTCTGCAGACTGCCCCTTTATTTCAGTTCTTTTGACAGACTTGCAGTTTAGCCAATCAGTGCCTGCTCCCAGATAACTTCACGAGCACAGTGTTATCTATATTAAATATGTGAACTAACACCCTCTAGTGGTGAAAAACTGTTAAAATGCATTCTGAAAAGAGGTGGCCTTCAAGATCTAAGAAATTAGTATATGAACCTCCTATGTTAAGCTTTCAACTAAGAATACCAAGAGAACAAAACAAAATTGGTGATAAAAGTAAATTAGAGCATGTAATTTTAAACAATGTTCCATCTGAATCGTGAAAGTTTATTTTGGCCTAGACTGTCCCTTTAAACTCTGCATATCAATGACATCAACCATACCTCACTTCAAGCCACTTCCCTGACTGAAATCGCAAATAAACCAGATCCAGCGTTCCCGTCATTTAGCACATGCTGTCAATCGTGACGTCATCGCATAGAGCAATCCGGAACATTAGTACTTAACACTAGTATGGGAGAAATGGTGCAATACTAAAAGCACTCCCCAGCTCTTCAGGTAGTCTTCAACGTTTATTGCTCATGCGCAGTAGGTCTCATGCGCAGTAGGTGGAGGCACAATGCAGTGACATCACACATTTCGCGGCCACTAAATAAAAAAAAAAAATACTTCTGGGAATGAAGAAGACAGCGGTAGGCGGAGTTTAGGGGCCATTTTACTGGATTGAACAGCGTGAATCTTTTGGAATTATTGATTAAACCGTTCTTTGCAGTATGCTGACCTACAGGTAAGACAAGTTAATGTAGGACAACAATTCTAACTATATATAAATTTATGAATGTAGACTGTCCGTTTAACTAAGGTTCTGGGGAAGACAACTGGACAGAAAAATGATTTTGAACTGAGAGAATGCAGAGAGTGCTGACATTTAATGTGAGGTCATAGCAGACCTGGAAAAAATGTTTTATAATTATCTCTCATCTGTCTTTTGCCACTGACTCCTCTCTCCAATCTCTTTTTAACCCCCCCTCTCTCTCTTTTTCTCTCTCTCTTTTTTCTCTCTCTCTTTTTTCTCTCTCTCTTTTTTCTCTCTCTCTTTTTTCTCTCTCTCTTTTTTCTCTCTCTCTTTTTTCTCTCTCTCTTTTTTCTCTCTCTCTTTTTTCTCTCTCTCTTTTTTCTCTCTCTCTTTTTTCTCTCTCTCTTTTTTCTCTCTCTCTTTTTTCTCTCTCTCTTTTTTCTCTCTCTCTTTTTTCTCTCTCTCTTTTTTCTCTCTCTCTTTTTTCTCTCTCTCTTTTTTCTCTCTCTCTTTTTTCTCTCTCTCTTTTTTCTCTCTCTCTTTTTTCTCTCTCTCTTTTTTCTCTCTCTCTTTTTTCTCTCTCTCTTTTTTCTCTCTCTCTTTTTTCTCTCTCTCTTTTTTCTCTCTCTCTTTTCTCTCTCTCTTTTTTCTCTCTCTCTTTTTTCTCTCTCTCTTTTTTCTCTCTCTCTTTTTTCTCTCTCTCTTTTTTCTCTCTCTCTTTTTTCTCTCTCTCTTTTTTCTCTCTCTCTTTTTTCTCTCTCTCTTTTTTCTCTCTCTCTTTTTTCTCTCTCTCTTTTTTCTCTCTCTCTTTTTTCTCTCTCTCTTTTTTCTCTCTCTCTTTTTTCTCTCTCTCTTTTTTCTCTCTCTCTTTTTTCTCTCTCTCTTTTTTCTCTCTCTCTTTTTTCTCTCTCTCTTTTTTCTCTCTCTCTTTTTTCTCTCTCTCTTTTTTCTCTCTCTCTTTTTTCTCTCTCTCTTTTTTCTCTCTCTCTTTTTTCTCTCTCTCTCTTTTTTCTCTCTCTTTTTTCTCTCTCTCTTTTTTCTCTCTCTCTTTTTTCTCTCTCTCTTTTTTCTCTCTCTCTTTTTTCTCTCTCTCTTTTTTCTCTCTCTCTTTTTTCTCTCTCTCTTTTTTCTCTCTCTCTTTTTTCTCTCTCTCTTTTTTCTCTCTCTCTTTTTTCTCTCTCTCTTTTTTCTCTCTCTCTTTTTTCTCTCTCTCTTTTTTCTCTCTCTCTTTTTTCTCTCTCTCTTTTTTCTCTCTCTCTTTTTTCTCTCTCTCTTTTTTCTCTCTCTCTTTTTTCTCTCTCTCTTTTTTCTCTCTCTCTTTTTTCTCTCTCTCTTTTTTCTCTCTCTCTTTTTTCTCTCTCTCTTTTTTCTCTCTCTCTTTTTTCTCTCTCTCTTTTTTCTCTCTCTCTTTTTTCTCTCTCTCTTTTTTCTCTCTCTCTTTTTTCTCTCTCTCTTTTTTCTCTCTCTCTTTTTTCTCTCTCTCTTTTTTCTCTCTCTCTTTTTTCTCTCTCTCTTTTTTCTCTCTCTCTTTTTTCTCTCTCTCTTTTTTCTCTCTCTCTTTTTTCTCTCTCTCTTTTTTCTCTCTCTCTTTTTTCTCTCTCTCTTTTTTCTCTCTCTCTTTTTTCTCTCTCTCTTTTTTCTCTCTCTCTTTTTTCTCTCTCTCTTTTTTCTCTCTCTCTTTTTTCTCTCTCTCTTTTTTCTCTCTCTCTTTTTTCTCTCTCTCTTTTTTCTCTCTCTCTTTTTTCTCTCTCTCTTTTTTCTCTCTCTCTTTTTTCTCTCTCTCTTTTTTTCTCTCTCTCTTTTTTCTCTCTCTCTTTTTTCTCTCTCTCTTTTTTCTCTCTCTCTTTTTTCTCTCTCTCTTTTAGATAATACTTGTAGCAGGTAGCCCAACACTCACTAACTTTCACTCTCCACTTTTAAATTCTCACTCGCTAGTGGAAATTAAGCCCTGATAAATCTATATCCTTTTTTTTTTATTATATATTTTTTTGTTCTGTCTAAAAACTTTATAGTTGGTAAAAGGGATGGAGTAGTGAATGTTCTTTCCTCTTGATGTATAGATTGGGTAGTTATCTTAAGGGTGAGCAGTCGTCGTCCCTGTTATACATTTGAAATACATTATATATTTTTCCAATTGGGTGGCATTATGAAGTAGCAGTGTAATATTTTCTAATTTTCAGATTTCTGAAGCCCAAATTGCATAATTTAACATGTGTTGATTTAATTGCCTTGAAAAAGTTTTCAGGGTGAGACCGAAATGTCTACTTGAGCATGTACAGTCAAACTTATACATTAAAAAGCTGGAAATAGTTTAACTTAAGATCTGTGAGTGCTTCACGCAAAATGGAGAGATTACACTATTGGGAGATAGCTGCCGATTGGTGGCTAATGTATGCCACATGCCATTGGCTCACCTGATGGGTTAGCTAGCTCCCAGTAGTGCATTGCTTCTCCTTCAACAAAGGATATTTTGTCATTTTCTACTTAATTTGTACTCTTACTTTTTAGTGCATTCCTACTATTGTTTAGTGCTAACATAAATCCAATTCCAGAAATTGCTTCCTGTGATTTTTTTTATTTTTTTTTTAAGCATATGCATAAACAAATTGAGACTCCAAAGCCCCTAAACTTTCAATGTAAGAGAGCCTGGCCTTAGGAATGGCAACACGTGTTGTGCTGTTAATTTATAGAAACAAAATTTGGCAGCAAAATAGAGCTGGCAAGTGTGCCCAAATTTAAATTAATCTCTCATGATTCAGAGCATGTAATTTTAAGCAACTTTCTAATTTACTCCTTGCTGATTGGTGGCTACATTGAGACACCAATCAGAAAGTTCTACCCATGATTTTTTTTTTTATTATGAAAACTGTTTTCATGTCCTTTTTAATCAGTACATTGGATAGCCTTATGCTTATCCCAGGCATCTTTGAAGTCCCTCACTGTAGTTGTCTACTATTTCTAATGAGTTTGTTCCATGAATACCCCCCCCCCTTTCTGTAAAGAATTACTTCTGTAAGTTTGAGTATTATAAGCTCCTGGGGCCCTTTCCTCACTGCCCCTTGTGTCCCTTGGTTAAGGTAGTGTTAAAAGGACATTAAAATAAAAAGTGAACCCCCCATAAAATGTATGCATAATTCTTTTGCTATCTTTTCTGTATTTATATTCCATATTTAAAGGAATATCGGATAATCTTAGCCATGTTTAAAGCAATAATTGGCTTCTAGGCAATTATAATATATAATTATATTTTATAACATTTTAAATACAATGTCCCTTTAACGAAGCAATGCAGTTCTTAAAGGGACAATAAACTCAAATGATTTCCCAATAGTGTTTTGGGGTAGTGAAATAACTTTTTTGCAATTTCTTTTTATTTTTTGTATATCCTGCTTTTCATGTTATGTATCTCAGCATATTTTTGTTTCATTACTGGAGAATGGAAAGCAGAACGCTTACCTTCATGCTGCACATTGATTAGTGGATACGTGCAGGAGCCAATTTAATCTTAGTCCCTAACTATTACGATAGTAATTCCCCATCTTTGCATAACCAACATTGTTATATTAATATGCTTTATAACCTCTAAATATCTTCCGGTTTCTAAGCCCCTCTGGGTCGCCTCTTTAGTGAATTTTATTAACTTTTCGCAGCTAGACAGTGCAAGTTTGTGAACTGTATATTGAACCAGCACTGAATGAAATTTCGTAAAAAGCACTGAGTTTAGCCTGCATAGGCTTAGATACAAGGTTTATAACAAAACAGAGGGAGGTGATCCCAAAATTGCTGGAAAAGGCAAAAGTTCTAATGTCTCCCAGCTGACCTTGTTGTCTATATTATAGAAAGAGGTAACTGGCTGGGAGTGTGCTTAAAGCATATTACAACATTTAAATCAAATAAAAAAAAAACCTATTGAGAGAATAGGGAAAAGTATGCTCTTTCTACACATAAATAATATATATGTTTCCACTTAAAATGTAACTTTTACTAGTATTAATTAAAAAAAGGCAGCAGAAATAGAAGTATCTGGCGTGCCAGAAAAATAGTTAAAAACGCAACTCTAACTTTGACTTGTATAAAGTACTTCAATGTTGCTGATTTTAAGTTGTTTATCAAATATGAGGAGGAGGGGAAAAATCAATGATATTAGGTAAATGTAAGAGCCTCTATTTAGGAATTGTGTCCTGTATTGCCCTATATTAGGGTAGATAAGATGAGCCACATTTTTTTTTTTTTTTACACTAAATAAGCTATAAATCCCTTCCCCATCCTTCCCACAATATGTCCCGAATGTTACAACAACAAATAAAAATATCAATTAGTAGATAGTCTAAAATTAACAGAGTGCAGTTAAAATAAACACGAAGCCCCTGACGCGGTCACGCTTCACTTATATGCTTCCTCAGAGGGACTATCTACTAGTCGATATTTTTATTTGTTGTTGTAACATTTGTTGTAACATTCGGGACATATTGTGGGAAGGATGGGGAAGGGATTTATAGCTTATTTAGGGCTAGATTTATCAAAGCCATTCTCCTTTAATTCCGTACAAAATAGCTCATACAAACTGATCGTCATATTCATCAAAGCATTCTGCGCCTATAATTGCGCAAATCTGAAAGAAACTTCTTTGCACTCAGCGTGCATTCGCCTAGGCGCACAGGCGCGCTCCTGAGTGTTACAATTTACATTAGTAATAGGCGTAATTTAACAGCCCGATCTACAAATACACCCAGTTTCTTATTTATCATTGCTTTGCGCCGATAGGGAACTGCAATTTCGGCTTGAATTGCGTGTTGTATATTTCGCCATGCAGACTGAGGCGAACACCATTATAATACATGCTTTTACATCTTGTGATGCAGTACTTTCTTCTTTTAACTAACTTTTCAAAGGATCAGCGCCAAGAAGAAACTGTTATTGCCAGAAATTTGCGCTTCCACTGGCGCATATGGGTACCAACAGATAGATAGATATATCTATCTATTAAAAACAGGACAAAAACATTTTATAATATAAATATAAGCTAAATATTAAATTAAACACTTTTTTAATAATCAAAACATGGCGGCGTAAATATTTATAGGGAGTAAATGCCGTTTCCGACAGGCGAAATTTATAATTATTACGCCCCAGCTCGCCTGCACAAAGTTACCTCTATATTTTTATGATAAATTCAGGCGCACATGTGCGCTTCTCCGGAGGCGAGCTGGGGCGCAGTTACAGACGAAGCACATACAGAGTTCGCCTAGCCTTTGATAAATCTAGCCCTTAGTGTAAAAAAAAGTGGCTTATCTACCCTAATATAGGGCAATTCAGGACACAGTTCCTAAATAGAGGCTCTTACATTTACCTAATATCATAGATTTTTTTTCCTCCTCATATGTGATAAACAACTTAAAATCAGCAACATTGAAGTACTTTATACAAGCTAAAGTTAGAGTTGTGTTTTTAACTATTTTTCTGGCACACCAGATACTTCTTCTATTTCTGCTGCCTTTTTTTAATTAATACTAGTAAAAGTTAACTTTTAAAAGTGGAGAAATATACACTTTATGCGTAGAAAGAGCATACTTTCCCTATTCTCTCAATAGTTTTTTTCCCTTTGATTTAGATACAAGGTTATCACAGGGGTAGTATTGTATAACCGTGTTGGTTGTGCAAACTGGGGAAAGGGTAATAAAGGGATTATCTATCTTTTTAAATAACAATTTTCAAGTAAGTATTTTTATACATGAAAATCCACACTTAAAGTGGCACATCCTGCTCATTATCCTTATTTGGAGTTCAGCTTTAAACTTAGAAAGTAAACATGCTTGATATCTCAACCTTCATGCAATGTTTAAATATAACTTAGAATAGTGTCTAATAAGAAACTTAATTTTAAAGGGACAGTATACCAAAGTGTATACTGAGGGTGGGTAGGGGGGTAGCATTCCATCAGATTTTTATGGACCAGGAGAACTCAAGCATGGATTAGTTGTATCCCCATTGTCTGACCTAAAACCTTTAACCCTCTAACAGTCATGCTTGGTTTCTCCTGGTCCGTAATAGTGTGGTGAAATCCTACCCTTCTCCCCTCATCACTGTTTAGGGCACCGGACAGTAAAGAAGCACACACAGCTCTGTAAACAGATGTGAGGATCATATTTCAAATTGACAGAGCTGTGAGTGTGATATTCATGTCTGCTTTTAGCAGTGGCTAAGACAAGTAAATGGAGAGACAGGAAGTGGTGAGATTCCACTACATTTTTGTGAAGCAGAGAAGGTAAGAAACCAACTGGGTTTGTTTTTTTTGTTTTTTAGCCGCCTTTGGGGAGACTATGCAACGCTTCACATTTGTACACAGTGCATAGTCAGGCTAGTTAAATCTCCAGCACGAGAAAGCCGGTGACTTCCTGCTTTGAGCACACTAGTTAGGGAGCGTGGGGAAAGCTTTAGCCCTGTAACAAGTCAGTATGATGTACGTCTCCATATGTCCTGAAAATACAGCAAGGTTTTTCTCATTTTTAGCACATTTAGCAGCAAAATAGCCAATACATATATATTGCAAACTTAATCTACATAACAAGCTTTATTAAAACAGCCCTTATTTTTTTTATTTTTTTCGTGTATACTGTCCCTTTAAAGCTTATTTAAAAGGACACTGAACCCAAATTTTTTCTTTCGTGATTCAGGTGGATCATGCAATTCTAAGCAACTTCTTAATTTACTCATCAAATTTTCTTCGTTCTCTTGCTATCTTTATTTGAAAAACAAGGCATCTAATCTAGGGAGCCAGACAATTTTTGGTTTAGGACCCCGGACAGCATTTTTTAATTGGTGGGTGAATTTATCCACCAATCGGCAAGAACAACCCAGGTTGTTCACCAAAAATGGCCCGGCATCTAAACTTACATTCTTGCTTTTCAAATAAAGATACCAAGGGAATGAAGAAAATGTGATAATAGGAGTAAATTAAAAAAGTTGCTTAGAATTGCATGCTCTATCTAAATCACGAGAGAAAAAAATTGGGTTCAGTGTCCCTTTAATCTTTTGTGCTTGTCCTCAAACAATAATTCAGTCTTCATTTGTGTCCTTTTCTGATACAAACTGACTGATTAGAGTCCAGTGATTGGATGGCATATGACACTGATGGTGGTGTTGGTGTTAGTTTCAGGGGTTTGTAAATCTAAGGCTTTAAGTTACAACAAATTAAAGAATTTGAGTTTCATAATAATCACTTCTAAAACATAGCAAGTCCTATAAACAGTCTAGCAATATTGACAACTGGTCTTTATATGTGCTGCCTCCCAGACATTTCATTTCAATACAATGCAAGCTGGTGATGCAGCAATTCAGATAAAATACTTTAACAGGCAGTAAGTGTGGAGAGCCCCAGACTTTACATCTTGTTGTGTGACTTGTCATACAAAAGTATTAACTAAAGCACAGCAGTTGGAATATTCTGTTGTGCGGTAGATAACTACCTGTACCATTGGCTAGTGCTGCATTGGGGGACGGGAAATGCCTGGGAGAGTGATATGACCAGTGCAATAAGTAAACCTATTTATTTTGAGTTTTATACTTTTCCCACCATATATAATATAAACTATTTAAAATACATTGCTAATCTATAGTCTGGTGTCTCTTTTAAAGTTGATAAATGTCAACTGATACTTTTTATTCTGAATGTGCATTATGCTCATATGCTTACTTTATTTTTCTCCTCACAGCAGACCATATGAGTCTTATGACTCCAGGTCTTCTCTGGGTGGGCGAGATCTGTACAGATCTGGCTATGGTAATAGTGACCCCAGAGAAAGCAACTTCGGAGATAGTAATGATGGTCGATATGACAACTCCTGGATTAGCCATGACTCTTATGAAGGTAGAAACCAGGGCGGGTCTAGCTGGGAGCAACCTTACACACGTGAAAGATTGACTGACTATATGGATGATGGAAGAGGCGATTACTCTTCCTACGGCAGATTTTCTTCACCCTTTAATAAGCCTGCAGCTGTAGGCTCTCGAGGGAGAGGAATGCCTGCGTTTGGCGGCAGAAGCTTTGCTGCTTTTGGAGGACCATCACCAGGCAGAGGTCGTGGCAGAGGAGTAAGTACAGAATCTCTCCAGATTCTTTTTTGATAGTAATTTTTAGGCATGTGCATTCAGAGAATTCCGACGAAAACAAATGCCAAACATGGCTACCGAATCTGCATTCGGAAATTATCGGAGCTGGATTTTTTCTTGTGAAAATGCAAATCTTGAGTGTTGCACTTTCACAAGAATAAATCCAGCGTTGAAAATTGCTGAATGTTTTGCAGACAGTCTTAAGCATTTGTTTTTGCCGGAATACTCCAAATGCACATGCCTAGTAATATTGCATCATTCCAAGACCAAAACCATAAAATGACATAATGCCCATATTGGGAATGTCTTTAGGGCTATGCAAAATCCCACTTTTAAAGTTGTCTGTAAAAGCAGTTTGATTTTAAAAGACAATGGGTACTTTTTTGCATTCTGGAAATCTCTTGGTCATGAAAGAAACTAATCTTTCTGTTGAATACAGGGTAACAAGGCTATATCATTTTCCTTGACCACACTCAACTAGCGTGGGTGTGGTAATCTACTAAATACAAGGTCTTGCAACCTTTTGCAATACAATTAAAGGTGCAATGCGTTTACTATGTGAAACTATAAATGGTTTTCCTGTCACAGGAGAATTTAACTTGTCACTTATTATTTAGCAAAGGCTAGGCATGTACTGTAAGCGACCCTTTCATAGATAAAGCACTGTGTAAGTGCTTTCATTCTCACATTGCTGCCTGGGTTGCAGTACTTTATTTTCTGTTTTCCAATTCTGAAATTGAGCCTTCAGAGTGATATATGGCCAGGACAGCTCCTGCAGTTCTGTTCTACAATTAAACAAAACAAGGGGATGAGTGTATTGACCCTTGTGCATGAAGTACTATTTAAATGCATTGCACCTTTAATTAACTTAAATATATAGCATGTTGCAATTTCACTTTACTAGGTCCGATTCAGTTCTATATCAGCCTGTATAAAGCTGCCTCTAGCATGATCTGCCAAATTTGGAATTTTGGAAGCCATTTCCGCCCCCCCATTTTATAGCATGAGGCTGCAAAACTAGTTTGTGTAGTAACTTAAAGGGACCGTAAAGTCTTTAACATTTATGTTTCAGAATGAGCATGCAATTTTTAACAACTTTCCAATTTACTCTTATGATCCATTTTGCTTAGTTCTCTTGGTATCCTTTGCTGTAAACAGTAATCCTAGGTGGGCTCACGAGTATGCAAATGTTCTTAGTCATCTGACCGCAGTGTTTGCAACAATGTTTATAGCAATTTTATACATAGTTAAACGTTGCTGCCATAGTGTCTGTAGCATTTGGTGGCTGCAGTGTATGTAACTATGTGTAACATTGTTAAACACTGCTGCTAGATAGCTAGCCATGCACTCTTCTGAGCTCACCTAGGATCACAAGAGAAATAAGCAAAAATTGATACTATAAATACATTGTAAAGTTGTTTATAATTCTATGCTTTAGCCAATCTATTAAAGGTTACTTCTGACTTTACTGTTCCTTTTTGATCTCCTGTCTATAAAGAAAGCATGTTTTAAATTGCCTGACATTTCTTATGATCGTTCTCAGAGAAGGGGTGGCGGTTCTGCTAAAGCTGGATTTGCACGGGGAGCGAAGAGGAAGATGGTGCAACCTGGTAAATCTGGGACACCAGCTAAAAAGAAACAAAAGCTTCCGAATTCTGGGACAAATCAAAATGAAAACAATGGCGCTCAACCAGGTAAGATCATGGATATTGTAGTTCCGTGGGGGGCAGTCATTTCCAAGTGTAGTTGGAAGGGACATTATACTATAATAGTTTTTCCTTTAATGTGTTCTAAATTTCATGTTATACCTACTGCAGAGTATTAAATGTATGGAAAAAGTATTTGTTTTATTTTTATATTTGAAATAGCATCAATCACCTGTAGTCAACAGGACATGTCAATAACAATGGGCTGAGCCTGCAAAAAAACTACTAATGTTTAAAGGGATATGAAACCCACTTTATTTTTATTTTCATGATTCACATAGAGCAGGCCATTTTAAGCAACTTTAATTTAATCCTATTATCAATTTTTCTTCTTAGTATCTTTATTTGAAAAAGCAGGAATGTAAGCTTAGGAGCTGATTGGTAGCTAAATGTAGCGTTGCCTTTGGTGCTGAAAAAAAATGGGCCATCTCGTAAGCGTTACATTCCTGCTTTTTCAAATAGATTCTGTACCAAGAGAACGAAGAAAAATGAATAGGAGAAAATTAGAAAGTTGTTTAAAATTGCCTGCTTTGTCTGAATCGTGAGAGAATTGTTTGGGATTTAGTATGTCTTTAAGAAAATAGAAGAGGACAGGCTTCCCCAGTCGCTTAGCTGCACATTTGCAAACAGAGTTCATGTTATATCCGCATATTAGCTTATTGGTTAGCAAGGGTTCTCTTGTTCTGGGAGACAGGGAAATATGTGAAAAGAAAAAATGTTATGTGACATAAAGCTGCATTATTTATTGCACAATTCTGCTCAGATACATTGTTATACAGCTTACAGTTTGTTTAGTGTCCCTTTTACTCTATTCAGATTAGAGGAAAGATAGCAGTCTGCTACCCACAGTGCAGTTTTGTTTGCATGACTAAAATAAGTGTTATCCTACGTTCCAACACAAGTTTACACTATGCCAGAGAAAGTGATTTAAAGAGAAACCTTTTTCTTTCATGATTCAGACAGAACATACAATTTTGAAAGTTTTTTTTTTTTCCCAATTTACTTCTATGACCAAATTTTTCTCTTATGTTCTTGTTGAAGAGATATCTAGATAGGTAGTGTCCACGTCTGGAGCAGTACATGGCAGGAAACAGTGCTGCCATCTAGTGTTCTTACAAAACTGCTAGCCTTGCTTTTTGAAAAAGAATAACTAGAAAACTAAGAAAATTTGATAATAGAAGTAAAATTAAGTTATTTAAAATTGTATGCTCTCTGAATTATGAAAGAAAAATGTTGGGTTTTATGTTCCCTTGACCAAGTAAAGGGAAGGAGAAAGAGAAAAGTATGGCTACAATGTGAACACAAAGCAGATGAACTCTATTCCCCAAAAATTGCTGGGGCACCAGGACTTGTGAAGTTCCAGCCCTGTATATCCGTGATCTTAATAAATATTTTTTTTATTTTATTAAGTGAAAGATGAAGCAGAAGAACAGCGCAGAGCAGAAGCAAGAAAAGAGCAGCAGAAACGTAGACGAGAAAAGTACATTGAGAAATATGGAGATGGTTATTGGTAAGCTGTAGTTCGTGTGGAGCTAATTTTCTATTGTAGTTAAAAGGATATCCCATACTCAACCAGTCATGAATTATTTAAACCTGTGTAGTGACTAAATTATAATTTTAGTATGGAACATTTTTTTCTTTAAAAGAACTTTGCTGTCTTGAATGTGTGTAATTTGACTCAAAACGCTTGTTAGATGCCATACCATACCTATTTTCTAAGTCAAAATGTATTTATAGATATAGATATACATATAGATATCAATATAAATATTTCTCAAAATAAAATGTGTGTACTCATTTTATAACTCATTGCAGGATGGCTTTCACTTGCTCATTTTGTAAGTTCCGCTCTTTTGACGAGAAAGGTATTGAAGAACATTTGGAGAGTGCTGCTCACAAGGAAATTTTGGAGCATATTCAGAAGCAAACTAAGTTTGACAAAGCTGTAATAGACTTTCTACATGTAAGTGGCATTTGTTTTGCCTTTGTTAAACTGCTTATTCCTTGGGGGGGCGGTCCTTCTTTCCTCCCTCCCAATGACAGTGTTAGCAGTCATATTTTTATAAAGTTTCACCCATTCTATTGTGTATCTGAAATATAGATAAAGATAAATACATATAATTTTTTTTTTTTCATATTAGGAGAGCATTGTAAATAAGTACAAGAAAACTGCAATGAGAAAGGCACAAACTTCTCAGGTGGAGACATCAAAACAAATGGAAAAAGCAACAATGGAAGGTATTAAAACTAACACTTGTTTTTAATTAGTTGTAATTATGCATGTTTTATTCTGCTTTAGCTAGTGGTTGCTTTTCTCTTGTAAGGTGTATCCAGTCCACGGATTAATTCATTACTTGTGGGATAGTCTCCTTCCCAACAGGAGAATATCCCACAAGTAATGGATGAATCCGTGGACTGGATACACCACAAGAGAAATAAATTGATCAGGTAAGCATAAATTTTGTTTTAAAGGGACTCCTATAATGTTGATACAAACTTTGTACCAACTCTAGGGGGCGCAATTTGTGGATAAAAGTATGTGTATAAAAGTGTTTATTTCTATCTACAGCACAATTAATACAGGAATAATATACCAGTAATAAAAAACAAAACAATAAATAAAAATCAATGGTGTCTAAAGACAGACTATAGCAGTGGACATGAGTCCTAATGATTCTTGGCTGATTTTGGATGTTAGTCCTTAGATGGATACTAGGAGCACAAGTCCTTTATTGATGCTAGTCCTGATTATTCATTCAGGTCATAGGATAGTCACACAAGGGTTCACACCCGATAGGAGTCAGCTCTCTGTCACAACATCCCGTCAAGATGAATCTTTTTCTGTGAAAAATAATCACAAAACAAAGGCGCCTCCTAGTGTGATATAGTATATACAGGATGAGGTGAGTAAATTAAAGAATGAATACTCACAAGTGGAGCAGCACCAAATTTTGCTAAGTCAAGCAAACTGGGAGATTGCAGGTTCCCAGCTCACTGGCCCAGCATGAGTACCAGTATCCCAGGTGTCCTCAGTGGAAATAAGTTCAGACTCTCAAATAAAATTGTAATTATCACAATTTAATATAAAACATAAAAACAGAGATCAAAATGAATGACTCTGGTATTAAAAACACAGAAAGCAACGCGTTTCTCAGAACACTGTCTGTTTCATCAGGCTTCTGCTAACTAAATAAGTTCTGACTTAAATACAAACAACCACCAATCCTAATTTCCTAAAGAAAGACCCACCTCAGGTGTTCTGAAGCTTAATTAAAATCAATTAGTGCTTGCAACATACAAGACTGCAAGTGTCTTCACACTAACCATAAATGAACATGCATTACCAACACAAATCATTACAACTGCAAGTACCTTGATGTGAACATCATGTCACCATAATCATATTACATTTTTCATAGAAATAAAAAAGTGTAAACCTAGCTGATCTCCTTTATGAAGATTATAATTGTTTCCTTCATTAAATGCACTGTGTAAAACCTATCAGTCCCAATGATTTAATCGTATAATATAAAGAATTGCCTATGGATAAACAAAATGAACCATTTATATTACGAAGTCGCAATGTGAGTAATCCAAGTATCCCCTAAGAAGAATTAAGCAATTTTATTTCTCGTTTTTAGGTGATATATATATATATATATATATATATATATATATATATATATATATATATATATATATATATATATATATATATATATATATATATATATATACCTTTTTATGCTGTTGATTTCAATTACGTATAGGTATATGGGTGGCATTTTACTAACTTGCTCGATATGATCGCCACCTATTATGTAACCTTACAGAGTGAATTTCAGATAGCGATCACATCGTTACCAGCCATTAGAGTGTTACCTTACAGTTTGAATTTCACGTGATGATCACATCGTTGCCAACCATGCCAGTCCATGATTGTATACAGCAAATACTTCTTTATCCATCATATAACGAGTCATTTGACTCGTTGGAGGTCCAGCCTATTGTCAAACTTGGAGGCTACTTCCGTGTCTGCAGTGAGAGGTTAGCTCTACTACTACGTCAAAAAACGTCAGACTAAGAGTCATTTGACCTGATCAATATCCTGTCCTATTGCTGCACTTGCAGTCTTGTATGTTGCAAGCACTAATTGATTTCAATTAAGCTTCAGAACACCTGAGGAGGTGGGTCTTTCTTTAGGAAATTAGGATTGGTGGTTTGTATTTAAGTCAGAACTCATTTAGTTAGCAGAAGCCTGATGAAAGTGTTCTGAGAAACGCGTTGCTTTCTGTTTTTTTTTTTTTTTTGTTTTTGTTTTTTAATACCAGAGCCATTCATTTTGATCTGTTTTTATGTTTTATATTAAATTGTGATAATTACAATTTTATTTGAGATTCTGAACTTATTATTTCCACTGAGGACACCTGGGATACTGGTACTCATGCTGGGACACAGCAATCTCCTGCTTGACTTGGCACAATTTAGTGCTGCTCCACTTGTGAGTATTCATTCTTTTCTTTTACTCACCTCATCCTGTATATACTATATCACACTAGGAGGCGCCTTTGTTCTGTGATTATTTTTCACAGAAAAAGCTTTTTAAAGGGACATGAAACCCGACATTTTTTCTTTCATGATTCAGATAGAGAATACAATTACATATATATATTTCTTTCATGTAATTAACAAGAGTCCATGAGCTAGTGACGTATGGGATATACATTCCTACCAGGAGGGGCAAAGTTTCCCAAACCTCAAAATGCCCATAAATACACCCCTCACCACACCCACAAATCAGTTTTACAAACTTTGCCTCCAAGGGAGGTGGTGAAGTAAGTTTGTGCTAGATTCTACGTTGATATGCGCTCCGCAGCAAGTTGGAGCCCGGTTTTCCTCTCAGCGTGCAGTGAATGTCAGAGGGATGTGAGGAGAGTGGGTCTATTTCATAAGGTTCTCTGTTATCGGTCGTAGAGATTCATCTCTTACCTCCCTTTTCAGATCGACGATATACTCTTATATTTACCATTTCCTCTACTGATTCTCGTTTCAGTACTGGTTTGGCTTTCTACAAACATGTAGATGAGTGTCCTGGGGTAAGTAAGTCTTATTTTCTGTGACACTCTAAGCTATGGTTGGGCACTTTATTTATAAAGTTCTAAATATATGTATTCAAACATTTATTTGCCTTGACTCAGAATGTTCAACTTTCCTTATTTCCAGACAGTCAGTTTCATATTTGGGATTATGCTTTAATTATCATATTTTTCTTACCTCAAAAATTTGACTTTTTCCCTGTGGGCTGTTAGGCTCGCGGGGGCTGAAAATGCTTCATTTTATTGCGTCATTCTTGGCGCGGACTTTTTTGGCGCAAAAATTCATTTCCGTTTCCGGCGTCATACGTGTCGCAGGAAGTTGCGTCATTTTTTTGACGTTATTTTGCGCCAAAAATGTCGGCGTTCCGGATGTGGCGTCATTTTTGGCGCCAAAAGCATTTAGGCGCCAAATAATGTGGGCGTCTTATTTGGCGCCAAAAAATATGGGCGTCGTTTTTGTCTCCACATTATTTCAGTCTCATTTTTCATTTGCTTCTGGTTGCTAGAAGCTTGATGTTTGGCATTTTTTTCCCATTCCTGAAACTGTCTTATAAGGAATTTGATCTATTTTGCTTTATATGTTGTTTTTTCTCTTACATATTGCAAGATGTCTCACGTTGCATCTGAGCCAGAAGATACTACAGGAAAACCTCTGCCTGCTGGATCTACCAAAGCTAAGTGTATCTGCTGTAAACTTTTGGTAGCTATTCCTCCAGCTGTTGTTTGTATTAAATGTCATGACAAACTTGTTAATGCAGATAATATTTCCTTTAGTGATGTACCATTGCCTGTTGCAGTTCCCTCAACATCTAAGGTGCAGAATGTTCCTGATAACATAAGAGATTTTGTTTCTGAATCCATAAAGAAGGCTTTGTCTGTTATTTCTCCTTCTAGTAAACGTAAAAAGTCTTTTAAATCTTCTCTCTCTACAGATGAATTTTTAAATGAACACCATCATTCTGATTCTTTGGACTCTTCTGGTTCAGAGGATTCTGTCTCAGAGATTGATGCTGATAAATCTTCATATTTATTTAAGATGGAATTTATTCGCTCTTTACTTAAAGAAGTACTAATTGCTTTAGAAATAGAGGATTCTAGTCCTCTTGATACTAATTCTATACGTTTGGATAAGGTTTTTAAAGCTCCTGCGGTTATTCCAGAAGTCTTTCCTGTTCCTAATGCTATTTCTGCAGTAATTGCTAAGGAATGGGATAGATTGGGTAATTCATTTACTCCTTCTAAACGTTTTAAGCAATTATATCCTGTTCCGCCTGACAGATTAGAATTTTGGGACAAAATCCCTAAAGTTGATGGGGCTATTTCTACCCTTGCTAAACGTACTACCATTCCTACATCAGATGGTACCTCGTTTAAGGATCCTTTAGATAGAAAAATTGAATCTTTTCTAAGAAAAGCTTATCTATGTTCAGGTAATCTTCTTAGACCTGCTATATCATTGGCTGATGTTGCTGCAGCTTCAACTTTTTGGTTGGAAACTCTAGCGCAACAAGTAACAAATCGTGATTCTCATGATATTATTATTCTTCTCCAGCATGCTAATAATTTCATCTGTGATGCCATTTTTGATATTATTAGAGCTTTATGGCTTAAGACTTGGAATGCTGATATGGCTTCTAAATCAACTCTACTTTCCATTTCTTTCCAGGGAAACAAATTATTTTACTGGTGGGAAAGGAACTTTTTTACCACAGGATAAAAAGTCTAAAGGTAAAAACAGGGCTAACAATCGTTTTCGTTCCTTTCGTTTCAACAAAGAACAAAAGCCTGATCCTTCGTCCTCAGGAGCAGTTTCAGTTTGGAAACCATCTCCAGTCTGGAATAAATCCAAGCCTGCTAGAAAGGCAAAGCCTGGTTCTAAGTTCACATGAAGGTACGGCCCTCATTCCAGTTCAGCTGGTAGGGGGCAGGTTACGTTTTTTCAAAGAAATTTGGATCAGTTCTGTTCACAATCTTTGGATTCAGAACATTGTTTCAGAAGGGTACAGAATTGGTTTCAAGATGAGACCTCCTGCAAAGAGATTTTTTCTTTCCCATGTCCCAGTAAATCCAGTGAAAGCTCAAGCATTTCTGAATTGTGTTTCAGATCTAGAGTTGGCTGGAGTAATTATGCCAGTTCCAGTTCCGGAACAGGGGATGGGGTTTTATTCAAATCTCTTCATTGTACCAAAGAAGGAGAATTCCTTCAGACCAGTTCTGGATCTAAAATTATTGAATCGTTATGTAAGGATACCAACGTTCAAGATGGTAACTGTAAGGACTATATTGCCTTTTGTTCAGCAAGGGAATTATATGTCCACAATAGATTTACAGGATGCATATCTGCATATTCCGATTCATCCAGATCATTATCAGTTCCTGAGATTCTCTTTTCTAGACCAGCATTACCAATTTGTGGCTCTACCGTTTGGCCTTGCTACAGCTCCAAGAATTTTCACAAAGATTCTCGGTGCCCTTCTGTCTGTAATCAGAGAACAGGGTATTGTGGTATTTCCTTATTTGGACGATATCTTGGTACTTGCTCCGTCTTTACATTTAGCAGAGTCTCATACGAATCGACTTGTGTTGTTTCTTCAAGATCATGGTTGGAGGATCAATTTACCAAAAAGTTCTTTGATTCCTCAAACAAGGGTAACCTTTCTGGGTTTCCAGATAGATTCAGTGTCCATGACTTTGTCTTTAACAGACAAAAGACGTCTAAAATTGATTACAGCCTGTCGAAACCTTCAGTCTCAATCATTCCCTTCGGTAGCCTTATGCATGGAAATTCTAGGTCTTATGACTGCTGCATCGGACGCGATCCCCTTTGCTCGTTTTCACATGCGACCTCTTCAGCTCTGTATGCTGAACCAATGGTGCAGGGATTACACGAAGATATATCAATTAATATCTTTAAAACCGATTGTTCGGCACTCTCTAACGTGGTGGTCAGATCACCATCGTTTAATTCAGGGGGCTTCTTTTGTTCTTCCGACCTGGACTGTAATTTCAACAGATGCAAGTCTCACAGGTTGGGGAGCTGTGTGGGGATCTCTGACGGCACAAGGAGTTTGGGAATCTCAGGAGGTGAGATTACCGATCAATATCTTGGAACTCCGTGCAGTTTTCAGAGCTCTTCAGTTTTGGCCTCTTCTGAAGAGAGAATCGTTCATTTGTTTTCAGACAGACAATGTCACAACTGTGGCATACATCAATCATCAAGGAGGGACTCACAGTCCTCTGGCTATGAAAGAAGTATCTCGAATTTTGGTTTGGGCGGAATCCAGCTCCTGTCTAATCTCTGCGGTTCATATCCCAGGTGTAGACAATTGGGAAGCGGATTATCTCAGTCGCCAAACGTTGCATCCGGGCGAATGGTCTCTTCACCCAGAGGTATTTCTTCAGATTGTTCAAATGTGGGGGCTCCCAGAGATAGATCTGATGGCCTCTCATCTAAACAAGAAACTTCCCAGGTATCTGTCCAGATCCCGGGATCCTCAGGCGGAGGCAGTGGATGCATTATCACTTCCTTGGAAGTATCATCCTGCCTATATCTTTCCGCCTCTAGTTCTTCTTCCAAGAGTAATCTCCAAGATTCTGAGGGAATGCTCGTTTGTTCTGCTAATAGCTCCGGCATGGCCTCACAGGTTTTGGTATGCGGATCTTGTCCGGATGGCATCTTGCCAACCATGGACTCTTCCGTTAAGACCAGACCTTCTGTCTCAAGGTCCTTTTTTCCATCCGGATCTGAAATCCTTAAATTTAAAGGTATGGAGATTGAACGCTTGATTCTTGGTCATAGAGGTTTCTCTGACTCCGTGATTAATACTATGTTACAGGCTCGTAAATCTGTATCTCGAGAGATATATTATAGAGTCTGGAAGACTTATATTTCTTGGTGTCTTTCTCATCATTTTTCTTGGCATTCTTTTAGAATACCGAGAATTTTACAGTTTCTTCAGGATGGTTTAGATAAGGGTTTGTCCGCGAGTTCTTTGAAAGGACAAATCTCCGCTCTTTCTGTTCTTTTTCACAGAAAGATTGCTATTCTTCCTGATATTCATTGTTTTGTACAAGCTTTGGTTCGTATAAAACCTGTCATTAAGTCAATTTCTCCTCCATGGAGTTTGAATTTGGTTTTGGGAGCTCTTCAAGCTCCTCCGTTTGAACCTATGCATTCATTGGACATTAAATTACTTTCTTGGAAAGTTTTGTTCCTTTTGGCCATCTCTTCTGCTAGAAGAGTTTCTGAATTATCTGCTCTTTCGTGTGAGTCTCCTTTTCTGATTTTTCATCAGGATAAGGCGGTGTTGCGAACTTCTTTTGAATTTTTACCTAAAGTTGTGAATTCCAACAACATTAGTAGAGAAATTCTGGTTCCTTCATTATGTCCTAATCCTAAGAATTCTAAGGAGAAATCATTGCATTCTTTGGATGTTGTTAGAGCTTTGAAATATTATGTTGAAGCTACGAAATCTTTCCGTAAGACTTCTAGTCTATTTGTTATCTTTTCCGGTTCTAGGAAAGGCCAGAAAGCTTCTGCCATTTCTTTGGCATCTTGGTTGAAATCTTTAATTCATCTTGCCTATGTTGAGTCGGGTAAAATTCCGCCTCAAAGAATTACAGCTCATTCTACTAGGTCAGTTTCTACTTCCTGGGCGTTTAGGAATGAAGCTTCGGTTGACCAGATCTGCAAAGCAGCAACTTGGTCCTCTTTGCATACTTTTACTAAATTCTACCATTTTGATGTATTTTCTTCTTCTGAAGCAGTTTTTGGTAGAAAAGTTCTTCAGGCAGCGGTTTCAGTTTGAATCTTCTGCTTATGTTTTTTGTTAAACTTTATTTTGGGTGTGGATTATTTTCAGCAGGAATTGGCTGTCTTTATTTTATCCCTCCCTCTCTAGTGACTCTTGTGTGGAAAGATCCACATCTTGGGTAGTCATTATCCCATACGTCACTAGCTCATGGACTCTTGTTAATTACATGAAAGAAAACATAATTTATGTAAGAACTTACCTGATAAATTCATTTCTTTCATATTAACAAGAGTCCATGAGGCCCACCCTTTTTTGTGGTGGTTATGATTTTTTTGTATAAAGCACAATTATTCCAATTCCTTATTTTTTATGCTTCGCACCTTTTTTCTTATCACCCCACTTCTTGGCTATTCGTTAAACTGATTTGTGGGTGTGGTGAGGGGTGTATTTATGGGCATTTTGAGGTTTGGGAAACTTTGCCCCTCCTGGTAGGAATGTATATCCCATACGTCACTAGCTCATGGACTCTTGTTAATATGAAAGAAATGAATTTATCAGGTAAGTTCTTACATAAATTATGTTATTTTTAAAGTTTCCATTTTACCTATTATCAAATGTTGCTTTATTCTCATGTTCTTTGTTGAAGAGATATCTAGAAAGTTAGCATGCACATGCCTGAGGCCACAAGTGACAAACTAGTGCTGCCATCTAGTGCTCTTGCTAATGTATAACATTGTTGCAAATCTGCTGCCATATAGTGCTGAAGACACGTGCACACTCCTGAGCTTACAAAGAAAATGTGATAACAGTGCGGTGGAAAGTTGTTTAAGATTGTATGGTCTATCTGAATCGGGAAATAAAAATGTTGGGCTTTATGTCCCTTTTAAAGTGTTCACTAAGTACATATATGTTTATTGATGCTTTGGATGTTTTTCAGGTGTTACTCTTGAAGATCACATGATGAAGGTAGAGACTGTGCATTGCAGTGCCTGTAACGCATACATTCCTGCTCTAAACGTTTCTGTGCAGATTCATCTGAAATCTCCTGAACATATAAAGAGTAAAGTGGTAAGATCTTGCTTTTTCTTTTTGCTTAAGATAGTGTTAAAAAAAGTGTAGTAAAATATTAGAGGTGAAAATAAAACTACTGCTATCCCACAAAAATCCATGTTTGCTCACAATATAAACAGCAGATTTGTCTTGAGGAAACCATTTTGCTTAATCCTAACAATGGTTCAGGTTTTAAATACTGAAGTTATTTTATCACATTTCTTGATTTTAGTTTTTTCTAAGATCGTGTAATAGGAATGAGCTTTGCAAAAATAATTCATAGCCGTGCAATGCATTAATGCTGTATGTCATATTAGAGATATACAAAGAATTGAGTGCACATAATTGTATTACAAAATAAGATAGGGGGGTTCCATAATTACAATTACAGTGTACTGTAACATTGGTCTCCTCTTAATGTGTTTTCAATTACTGAAATTGGAAGTAAATTTTAAAATTCAGAGCAAGTGCTATTGCATTATCTTTCTATTATGCACTTGTTAATTACGCAGTTCTACTGATGTTAAAGGGCTTTTAATATTTTGGTTAAAAATTTAGCCTTGTAGACAGTCAGCCAGATGGTGTTATTATTAAAGGGGCAAGAAACCAATAAAAAAAAAAGATAATTTTAATCAACTTTCCAATTCTATTTCTGCTTCATTCTCATCCTTTTGGAGAGAGCATCAATGCATTACTGGGAGCTAGCTGAACAAATTGCTAGGCCAATGACAAAAGAATATGTCCAGCTAGCTCCCAGCTCCTGAGCCTTTCTAAGTATGCTTTTTCAGATATCAAGAGAACAAAGCAAATTATATAATGGAAGTAAATTGGAAAGTTGTTTAATTGTATGCTTTTTCAATCATCTTATTTCCCACCTATTGTGATAGTGATACAAATAAGTAAATTATGTTACAATGTAAGATGTTGTGCAAGAACTATGCAGTCCTGTACATTTTCTCAGAGAAGAAAAAGGTTGAAGGTGGCTGCTCTCCTCATCGCAGAAAACATGGAGGGGCGCCTCATGTGCAGATCAACCAATGGAAACAGATCCAAATAATGATAGTGTAGCCAAATGGGTACTCGCATTTATGGAAAGCACCCTAATGTGCTAGCAGCAGCAGGCGACCGATAACTCGGTGTATCAGCTGACCCTCTCCTGGTAGCAGCACCCGACCAACTTTAGGATGCAGGATACACAGGAACACAGTGGGAGCTACACAGCAAACAAATGAATGTGCTATCACTTAGCTTAAGTTATAAACCAGCTTATTTAAAAAAAAAAAAAAATCAGAAATAATAAGCATTCAGTGAAAAGGGGACATTTGTGATATGCAACGCGTTTCTCTGCTTAATAAGTAGCCTTTTCATCAGGCATATATTGTATGTATGTGTATATATATATATATATATATATATATATATATATATATATATATATATATATATATATATATATATATATATATATATATATATATATATATATACATATACCTGATGAAACTGCATATTGTTTTTTAACTTAAGCTAAGTGATGGCACCTTCTTTTGCTCCCACTGTGTTCCTGTGTATCCTGCATCCTTGGTCGGTTGCTGCTACCAGGAGAGGGTGAGCTGATACACCCCGAGTTATCCATCGGTCTGCTGCTGCTAGCACATTAGGGTGCTTTCCATAAATGCGATTACTCATTTGGCTACACTAACATTATTTGGATCTGTTTCCATTGGTTGATCTGCACATGAGGCGCCCCTCTGTTTCTGCTTTTTACTTCTGTTCTCTGATTTTGGTGTCTTGGTATTGTTCATTTGAGAAATACTAGGTTGGCTTAGGAGCATCAATGCATTACTGGGAGCTAGCTAATGCACATATGTGCCTCTTGGCGTTCCCTCACTCAACATGTTCAGCTGGCTCCCAGTAGTGCATTGCTGCTCCTTTAACAAACACCATAGGAATGAAGCAAATATGATAGAAGTACATAGAAACATTGTACCCTCTATCTTAATTGTCCAAGAAAAATCTTGGGTATATTGCAAACTGCCTGAACCAGTTGCATTCCACACATTGGTTGTTCAGCAGTGTTACAGCCAAAAGCTAGACTAACATACTCACCAAAGTTTTCAAGTAGTTTATTACTGATTTGCAAAATTCTGCACATTGTGCTAATTAAAATTTTAATGACATGTAAAACTAGTTAGTTTTTATAGACCTCTGATATGTATATGGGGGGGGGACTTAAAAATCTAAGTGACTCACAAAAGTCACTTATTTAATAGCAATACAAACTAAGACCACAACTGTGTAAGATTTACAATACTCTTAATCATATTGGTACCTGAACACTGAAAGGCTGAAGCAAAATATAATTTTTATATTGCAGTGCAATATCACTGGTACTGTAAAAAATAAACTGAACTGGTTTCTGTTTTTAGTGTAGTCCGTAAGTAACTTTTTGCCTGTTTGTATAAATGTCATTGTGTGTTCTGCAGACCTACAAGGATCAAATAAAGAGAGAGAGTATCTTGACTGCAACCAGCATCCTGAACAACCCAGTTGTAAAAGGACGATATGAACGCTATTTAAAGGTAATGAGACTTATCCTGTAGTACAATTCTCTAAAAGTGCACTAGTTATGTTTCATTCCCCTCTTGTATACACCAGGTGCCAGTATTAGAGCCTTCCTCTATAGACACTTATACAAGCATAGCCAACCAGTCTGATGGGCGAGCAATCGCCTTATGAGGCTTGTCAGTATGTGCACAAGGGACTGCTCTGGCTAAAACAGCCTTAAAAGCTTTTTAATTTGCAGAAGGCATTTAAAAAACGATAGGGCTGCACAGATTTTTTTTTTTGTCTGATAGATTTCTTTTGCTTCTTGGTTACATAGCATGTTGGCAATTATGCAGTTAAAACTTTCCTAAACTACAAGCATGCACTGTTTGTATGGATGTTTTTATATTTATGTTTTTTTTTTTTTTTTTAAAGAAAACAAAACCTGACATCCTGGATATTGAATGAACAGTCAACATTAGTATTTGTTTCATATTTATTTTTTTAAAAGGGCGTCACAGGCACGCTGTCTAAAGTAATCGATCGCGCCATTGAACTTAAAATAGCACGCTCCTGTACTGGAGTGCACACTTTATTTAGTACAAGTGCGTAGTCGGGCACAGTGTGATTACAGTGCATCTGTGATGTGCTTTTGAAAAGAGAGGAGCAGAAGAGGTCAGTGATGAAGGCAAGTATAGTTTAGGGCAGACATCCTCAAATTTGGCCCTCCACAGGTTTTGGAACTACATTTCCCAAGATGCTCAGTGGTGGGCCAAGTTTGAGGATGTCTGGTTTAGGGGGTTAAATGTTTATCACGCTTGTGGGTTTGTTTGTTTTTTAGTGCCAACTGGGTAATGTTGTATTAATGTTGACTGTCCTTTTAACTGGATTGCCAGTGTTCACAATTCTGTATTTAAGAATCCTTTTTAGAATATTAAACTGTTGTTGTCTTTTTAGGGTGAGAATCCATTTGAAACTCAAGAAGTGGAAGCTTCTGAGACAGAAGCTCAAACAGCTCCATCAGTTGAAGTTGATAAAGAAGAAGATTTTACTTCTGATATAATCGTCGCTGAAACTACTGAATAACTGATGGGTTAAAGATTGTTATGTAAATCCTATTTTAAATGTTGTATCCTATTTTTTAGGTCTGGTCTTGTGGAAGTCAAATTATTTTTTATTACTTTGGCTGTGTTTTGGTATAAATACTGCAATTAAATTTTTTTTTTCCCAACCTCATCAAATCCTTTCTGTAGTTTAAAAAAATAATAAAATCTCTAATTTGTTATTGGTGTTAAAGAGATCTATATCTATTTCTTAGACCCTGTGACCAAAACACTGGCAGTAAACGGTTTATTTGCTTCATCTGTCATACTTGTTCAGAGATGACAATAAACATAATTTCATTACTTTTTTTTTGTAAAATTTTTTTTTTTTTTTTTTTTAAGTGATTTTAGAGACCAGTAGGACCTCTTCACAAGGATGCATTTGCTTAGTATAGACTTGGGAAAAGGGGCAGAAGCATGTAATTACCACCGTATGAGAGACATGGAAATGGTGCACTGGAATTCCAACCTGCAGATCACACGTAGCATTATGAGTCACCTTAAAACACTAACTTTTACTAGAAGCAAAATGCTGCTTTTTAAAATTGAAATGCACATTTTAGTTCGCTATTTTTTAAAAAAAAATTTTTAAAGTGTTTTATTGAAAAGGTTTTGCTATATTATACAAAGAATCAACCAATATAATTGCGTACAAAATGCTGATTAACATAGGATCATTCATATGCATTCATTGCATAAAGAACGTTGACTGTTGTAGAAATAGTTGTTAGTTACAGGTGTATACAGGATAAAATTTAAATAGTCTTTGCATATATATTTTAAGTGGTGTCAAACAGATGAACCATACACTTATGGTACGTCACATGATCTATATAATTCACTAACGTGTCCATAAAGAAAATATAATTTTTGGTACGTAGTAGCATAGGGTATAGTTTGTAGTCTTAGTCTGTGTAACAGCCAATTAAAAATTAGTCCGTTCTTAGATCCTCCTGTGGGAATGATGGGTAGAGGAAAAGGTTACGGAAAGGATGAATAGGGTAAGGATAGGGAGATAAAAAAAAAAAAGGGAAAAGGTAAGGTAATTCCTTTTAATCCTTCTAAGAATTAGGGTGTCTTTGAGAATCCTTAGCGTTTGTGTAACCAGGCGTCCCAAACCAGCTAGTAGGTGTCCATCTGATTAATCAAATTAAAAAAGTATCTGGCCATGTAGTCAATCGCTGCATATATTTCATTAAGGCTTGGGGGTTCAAGGGACTTCCTTGCCCGTGCAATGCATAACTTAACTGCCGTAAATATGTATATCGACAATTGTGGCATGTCATTTCCAATTATATATAACAAAGCGTTGGCGGGTAGAATCTCAGGAATAAGGTTCAGCGAGTTACAAAGTCTCCTAATTTCTCTCCATATTGGGGCCATTTTCGGGCACTCCCACCAGATGTGTAAGTCTGAGCCTACCGCTCCGCATCCACGGCAGCACAAAGGTGAGGTCGTTGGATACATTTTAGCTAGTCTTGCAGGAGTTCTGTGCCACTTCAATATTACCTTTTTTATATAAACTTCAAGCATAGTGATGCAGTGTATGGTTCTTTTGGTCAACGAAATAGCACCTTCCCAATTAGTATCTAATTTCCCTATTCCACGCTTTGTACTGCCATGGCACCCCTGGGTAAGGTCTGATAAGAGTAGGTTATAGTGAATTGTAAGAGGTTTGGGGTGTTTAGAGACACTTCTCCATCTGATTTCCCACGGAGTAGACCTAAGGGGATCCACAAGAAATCCCCAAGTTCTCAGAAAGCTAAGGACTCTGAGGGACTCAAACGGGAGCCGGGCGGAGCTGGCTCAAATCTAGTGGGTGACATATTTTGGTCAAAAAAGTCCGCAATGACCAAAAACCCTTTGTCTCCATTCTTCTGAGTGGATATTTTGAAGATCCCAAAACAAACCTGCAGTGTGGTGTACTGGCGAAGGGTGAGGGGCAATTAATAGGCTGCTTCTCGGGGATTGCCATATTAAAAGGTTGTGTTGTACTTTAATATTATGGAGATGGGACTTAAGTTTCTTTGTAGTGGGGACCCAAATTAAGTCTGAGTTCTAAATCCGCCGGTATTCCGGACGCCTCTAAAAGGTACCAGCCCGGTTTATCCTCTTAGACCCCATGCAGTGACCTGTGATAACCTCGCTGCTTCATAGTAGGTAAAGATGTTGGGGGCTGCTATGCCTCTGCGAGGGAATGGCCTATGCAGCGTGTTGTAGGCTATTCTATGTGCTTTATATTGCCATATGTAATCGAAGAATAATTTATGAAAATGAAACCGTAGAGTGCGGAACATTGAGCGGTATACAGCGAAACAGATAACTCCTTCGGGATTAAAGGTACACTGAACCCATATTTTTTCTTTTGTGATTCAGATAGAGCATGCAATTTTAAGCAACTTTCTAATTTACTCCTATTATCACATTTTCTTCATTCTCTTGGTATCTTTATTTGAAATACAAGAATGTAAGTTTAGATGCCGGCCCATTTTTGGTGAATAACCTGGGTTATTCTTGCTGATTGGTGGATAAATTCATCCACCAATAAAGTGCTGTTCAGAGCCCTGAACCAAAAAAAAAGCTTAGATGCCTTTTTCAAATAAAGATAGCAAGTGAACGAAGAAAAATTGATAATAGGAGTAAATTAGAAAAGTGCTTAAAATTGCATGTTCTATCTGAATCACAAAAGAAAAAATTTGAGTTCAGTGTCCCTTTAAGGACATTTTAACTGAAGAAACCCTCCCTAACCAGGAGAGTTCTTTAACCCTTTGAGTGCTAAGCACTTTCCCACCTGGGTGCTAAGATTTTTTTAAGGTGTTTTTTTTATTTTTTGAACAATTTTTTTTTTTTTACTCTTATTTCTCCAACATAGGTGTGTCCGGTCCACGGCGTCATCCTTACTTGTGGGATATTCTCTTCCCCAACAGGAAATGGCAGAGAGCCCAGCAAAGCTGGTCACATGATCCCTCCTAGGCTCCGCCTACCCCAGTCATTCTCTTTGCCGTTGTACAGGCAACATCTCCACGGAGATGGCTTAGAGTTTTTTAGTGTTTAACTGTAGTTTTTATTATTCAATCAAGAGTTTGTTATTTTAAAATAGTGCTGGTATGTACTATTTACTCTGAAACAGAAAAGAGATGAAGATTTCTGTTTGTAAGAGGAAAATGATTTTAGCAACCGTTACTAAAATCCATGGCTGTTCCACACAGGACTGTTGAGAGGAATTAACTTCAGTTGGGGGAACAGTGAGCAGTCTTTTGCTGCTTGAGGTATGACACATTCTAACAAGACGATGTAATGCTGGAAGCTGTCATTTTCCCTATGGGATCCGGTAAGCCATTTTTATTCAGACAGTAAATAAGGGCTTCACAAGGGCTTATTAAGACTGTAGACATTTTCTGGGCTAAATCGATTCATATATTACACATATTTAGCCTTGAGGAATCATTTAATCTGGGTATTTTGGTAAAATAATATCGGCAGGCACTGTTTTAGACACCTTATTCTTTAGGGGCTTTCCCTAATCATAGGCAGAGCCTCATTTTCGCGCCGGTATTGCGCACTTGTTTTTGAGAGGCATGACATGCATTCCCATGTGTGAGGAGCTCTGATACATAGAAAAGACTTTCTGAAGGCGTCATTTGGTATCGTATTCCCCTTTGGGCTTGGTTGGGTCTCAGCAAAGCAGATACCAGGGACTGTAAAGGGGTTAAAGTTAAAAACGGCTCCGGTTCCGTTATTTTAAGGGTTAAAGCTTCCAAATTTGGTGTGCAATACTTTTAAGGCTTTAAGATACTGTGGTGAAATTTTGGTGAATTTTGAACAATTCCTTCATACTTTTTCGCAATTGCAGTAATAAAGTGTGTTCAGTTTAAAATTTAAAGTGACAGTAACGGTTTTATTTTAAAACGTTTTTTGTACTTTGTTATCAAGTTTATGCCTGTTTAACATGTCTGAACTACCAGATAGACTGTGTTCTGAATGTGGGGAAGCCAGGGTTCCTTCTCATTTAAATAAATGTGATTTATGTGACACTGAAAATGATGCCCAAGATGATTCCTCAAGTGAGGGGAGTAAGCATGGTACTGCATCATTCCCTCCTTCGTCTACACGAGTCTTGCCCACTCAGGAGGCCCCTAGTACATCTTACTATGCAACAATTAACGGCTGTAATGGATAATTCTATCAAAAACATTTTAGCCAAAATGCCCACTTATCAGCGTAAGCGCGACTGCTCTGTTTTAGATACTGAAGAGCATGAGGACGCTGATGATAATGGGTCTGAAATGCCCCTACACCATTCTGAGGGGGCCAGGGAGGTTTTGTCTGAGGGAGAAATTTCAGATTCAGGGAAAATTTCTCAACAAGCTGAACCCGATGTGATTACATTTAAATTTAAGTTGGAACATCTCCGCGCTCTGCTTAAGGAGGTATTATCCACTCTGGATGATTGTGAGAATTTGATCATCCCAGAGAAACTATGTAAAATGGACAAGTTCCTAGAGGTCCCGGGGCTCCCAGAAGCTTTTCCTATACCCAAGCGGGTGGCGGACATTGTAAATAAAGAATGGGAAAGGCCCGGTATACCTTTCGTCCCTCCCCCCCATATTTAAAAAATTGTTTCCTATGGTCGACCCCAGAAAGGACTTATGGCAGACAGTCCCCAAGGTCGAGGGAGCGGTTTCTACTTTAAATAAACGCACCACTATACCCATAGAAGATAGTTGTGCTTTCAAAGATCCTATGGATAAAAAATTAGAAGGTTTGCTTAAAAAGATGTTTGTTCAGCAGGGTTACCTTCTACAACCAATTTCATGCATTGTCCCTGTCACTACAGCCGCGTGTTTCTGGTTCGATGAGCTAGTAAAGGCGATCGATAGTGATTCTCCTCCTTATGAGGAGATTATGGACAGAATCCGTGCTCTCAAATTGGCTAATTCTTTCACCCTAGACGCCACTTTGCAATTGGCTAGGTTAGCGGCAAAGAATTCTGGGTTTGCTATTGTGGCGCGCAGAGCGCTTTGGTTGAAATCTTGGTCAGCTGATGCGTCTTCCAAGAACAAACTCCTTAACATTCCTTTCAAGGGGAAAACACTGTTTGGCCCTGACTTGAAAGAGATTATCTCTGATATCACTGGGGGTAAGGGCCACGCCCTTCCTCAGGATAGGTCTTTCAAGGCCAAAAATAAACCTAATTTTCGTCTCTTTCGTAGAAACGGACCAGCCCCAAGTGCTACGTCCTCTAAGCAAGAGGGTAATACTTCTCAAGCCAAGCCAGCCTGGAGACCAATGCAAGGCTGGAACAAGGGAAAGCAGGCCAAGAAACCTGCCACTGCTACCAAGACAGCATGAAATGTTGGCCCCCGATCCGGGACCGGATCTGGTGGGGGGCAGACTCTCTCTCTTCGCTCAGGCTTGGGCAAGAGATGTTCTGGATCCTTGGGCACTAGAAATAGTCTCCCAAGGTTATCTTCTGGAATTCAAGGGGCTTCCCCCAAGGGGGAGGTTCCACAGGTCTCAATTGTCTTCAGACCACATAAAGAGACAGGCATTCTTACATTGTGTAGAAGACCTGTTAAAAATGGGAGTGATTCATCCTGTTCCATTAGGAGAACAAGGGATGGGGTTCTACTCCAATCTGTTCATAGTTCCCAAAAAAGAGGGAACGTTCAGACCAATCTTAGATCTCAAGATCTTAAACAAGTTTCTCAAGGTTCCATCGTTCAAAATGGAAACCATTCGAACAATTCTTCCTTCCATCCAGGAAGGTCAATTCATGACCACGGTGGATTTAAAGGATGCGTATCTACATATTCCTATCCACAAGGAACATCATCGGTTCCTAAGGTTCGCATTCCTGGACAAGCATTATCAGTTTGTGGCGCTTCCTTTCGGATTAGCCACTGCTCCAAGGATTTTCACAAAGGTACTAGGGTCCCTCCTAGCGGTGCTAAGACCAAGGGGCATTGCAGTAGTACCTTACTTGGACGACATTCTGATTCAAGCGTCGTCCCTTCCTCAAGCAAAGGCTCACACGGACATAGTCCTGGCCTTTCTCAGATCTCACGGATGGAAAGTGAACGTGGAAAAGAGTTCTCTATCTCCGTCGACAAGGGTTCCCTTCTTGGGAACAATAATAGACTCCTTAGAAATGAGGATTTTTCTGACAGAGGCCAGAAAAACAAAACTTCTAAACTCTTGTCGGACACTTCATTCCGTTCCTCTTCCTTCCATAGCGCAGTGCATGGAAGTAATAGGTTTGATGGTAGCGGCAATGGACATAGTTCCTTTTGCGCGCATTCATCTAAGACCATTACAACTGTGCATGCTCAGTCAGTGGAATGGGGACTATACAGACTTGTCTCCGAAGATACAAGTAAATCAGAGGACCAGAGACTCACTCCGTTGGTGGCTGTCCCTGGACAACCTGTCACAAGGGATGACCTTCCGCAGACCAGAGTGGGTCATTGTCACGACCGACGCCAGTCTGATGGGCTGGGGCGCGGTCTGGGGATCCCTGAAAGCTCAGGGTCTTTGGTCTCGGGAAGAATCTCTTCTACCGATAAATATTCTGGAACTGAGAGCGATATTCAATGCTCTCAAGGCTTGGCCTCAGCTAGCAAAGGCCAAGTTCATACGGTTTCAATCAGACAACATGACGACTGTTGCGTACATCAACCATCAGGGGGGAACAAGGAGTTCCCTGGCGATGGAAGAAGTGACCAAAATCATTCAATGGGCGGAGACTCACTCATGCCACCTGTCTGCAATCCACATCCCAGGAGTGGAAAATTGGGAAGCGGATTTTCTGAGTCGTCAGACATTACATCCGGGGGAGTGGGAACTCCATCCGGAAATCTTTGCCCAAATTACTCAACTGTGGGGCATTCCAGACATGGATCTGATGGCCTCTCGTCAGAACTTCAAGGTTCCTTGCTACGGATCCAGATCCAGGGATCCCAAGGCGATTCTAGTAGATGCACTAGTAGCACCTTGGACCTTCAAACTAGCTTATGTATTCCCGCCGTTTCCTCTCATCCCCAGGCTGGTAGCCAGGATCCATCAGGAGAGGGCGTCGGTGATCTTGATAGCTCCTGCGTGGCCACGCAGGACTTGGTATGCAGATCTGGTGAATATGTCATCGGCTCCACCATGGAAGCTACCTTTGAGACGAGACCTTCTTGTTCAAGGTCCGTTCGAACATCCGAATCTGGTCTCACTCCAGCTGACTGCTTGGAGATTGAACGCTTGATCTTATCAAAACGAGGGTTCTCAGATTCTGTTATTGATACTCTTGTTCAGGCCAGAAAGCCTGTAACTAGAAAAATTTACCACAAAATATGGAAAAAATATATCTGTTGGTGTGAATCTAAAGGATTCCCTTGGGACAAGGTAAAGATTCCTAAGATTCTATCCTTTCTTCAAGAAGGATTGGAGAAAGGATTATCTGCAAGTTCCTTGAAGGGACAGATTTCTGCCTTGTCTGTGTTACTCCACAAAAAGCTGGCAGCTGTGCCAGATGTTCAAGCCTTTGTTCAGGCTCTGGTTAGAATTAAGCCTGTTTACAAACCTTTGACTCCCCCTTGGAGTCTCAACTTAGTTCTTTCAGTTCTTCAGGGGGTTCCGTTTGAACCCTTACATTCCGTTGATATTAAGTTATTATCTTGGAAAGTTTTGTTTTTGGTTGCAATTTCTTCTGCCAGAAGAGTTTCAGAATTATCTGCTCTGCAGTGTTCTCCTCCTTATCTGGTGTTCCATGCAGATAAGGTGGTTTTACGTACTAAACCTGGTTTTCTTCCAAAAGTTGTTTCTAACAAAAACATTAACCAGGAGATAGTCGTGCCTTCTTTGTGTCCGAAACCAGTTTCGAAGAAGGAACGTTTGTTGCACAATTTGGATGTTGTTCGCGCTCTAAAATTCTATTTAGATGCTACAAAGGATTTTAGACAAACATCTTCCTTGTTTGTTGTTTATTCTGGTAAAAGGAGAGGTCAAAAAGCAACTTCTACCTCTCTCTCTTTTTGGATTAAAAGCATCATCAGATTGGCTTACGAGACTGCCGGACGGCAGCCTCCTGAAAGAATCACAGCTCATTCCACTAGGGCTGTGGCTTCCACATGGGCCTTCAAGAACGAGGCTTCTGTTGATCAGATATGTAGGGCAGCGACTTGGTCTTCACTGCACACTTTTACCAAATTTTACAAGTTTGATACTTTTGCTTCTTCTGAGGCTGTTTTTGGGAGGAAGGTTTTGCAAGCCGTGGTGCCTTCCATTTAGGTGACCTGATTTGCTCCCTCCCTTCATCCGTGTCCTAAAGCTTTGGTATTGGTTCCCACAAGTAAGGATGACGCCGTGGACCGGACACACCTATGTTGGAGAAAACAGAATTTATGTTTACCTGATAAATTACTTTCTCCAACGGTGTGTCCGGTCCACGGCCCGCCCTGGTTTTTTAATCAGGTCTGATAATTTATTTTCTTTAACTACAGTCACCACGGTATCATATGGTTTCTCCTATGCAAATATTCCTCCTTAACGTCGGTCGAATGACTGGGGTAGGCGGAGCCTAGGAGGGATCATGTGACCAGCTTTGCTGGGCTCTTTGCCATTTCCTGTTGGGGAAGAGAATATCCCACAAGTAAGGATGACGCCGTGGACCGGACACACCGTTGGAGAAAGTAATTTATCAGGTAAACATAAATTCTGTTTTTCTTTTTCAGAACCCCAAGACTTACACTATTGGAAAGGTTAGGCGATTACCTATCCAATGGTGGGTCTTGGGGGTCTGTAGCTGCTTAGATGCCTGAGATACAGGCTTCTAAGTAGCATGCCCCCTGCGCCTATACTTAACATTAAGTATAAATAAAGTTGCGCGGTGACGTCACCACGCAAAACAGGAAGCCCCGGTGATGCCTGTCACTCTACAGGCATCATCGCCGGGGTAGGAGCCCCCAGATCTCCCTCAAGTTGGGAGAGTGCTAGTGACGGCTCTGAGCCGTCATTAGCACCAGAGTGGGAAACTCTGTGACGGCTCAGAGCTGTTATTAGCACTCAAAGGGTTAAAGTCCCATCTAGCTAACAGTTGCTTAAGCTCGGAAATTAATGAGTCATAATTGTCCCGAATTAACTGATCCGGTTTGGCACTAAGGTAAATACCTAGGTGCTTGAGGTGTGTTGACCAGGGAAACGAAAAAGCGGACTTAAGCTTTAGAGTGGATTGTCCAATCACGTCAAAGGCTGCTGGAATGGAGGTCACTGGTTCCGTCAAAAGCAAGGTCACATCTGCAAAAAGAGTGCTAGTGACGGCTCTGAGCCGTCATTAGCACCAGAGTGGGAAACTCTGTGACGGCTCAGAGCTGTTATTAGCACTCAAAGGGTTAAAGTCCCATCTAGCTAACAGTTGCTTAAGCTCGGAAATTAATGAGTCATAATTGTCCCGAATTAACTGATCCGGTTTGGCACTAAGGTAAATACCTAGGTGCTTGAGGTGTGTTGACCAGGGAAACGAAAAAGCGGACTTAAGCTTTAGAGTGGATTGTCCAATCACGTCAAAGGCTGCTGGAATGGAGGTCACTGGTTCCGTCAAAAGCAAGGTCACATCTGCAAAAAGAACTATTTTTTCCGAGGGACTTAAAAGAGGGACCCCATGAATCAGATTGTCTAATCTTTTGGGCGAAGGGTTCCATTGCCAGCGCGAAAATTAGCGGTGAAAGTGGGCAACCCTGCCTAGTCCCAGTACGAATTGGGAATTCTGAAGAGCAGAATCCCATTTCCTTGACTCCCACATGCGGAACTGAATATAAGGTTTGAATTGCTAAGATAAAGGGTTTGGGAAACCCAAAGGATGGAAGAACCTCCAAAATATATTCCCATCGGACCCTGTCGAAGGCCTTTTCAGCATCCGACAGGGCCACCATAGGGACATTCAAACGTTGTGCCTCCGTGAATACTGAAATCAATCTTCTGGTATTATCCGGACCCTGTCTTCCCATCATGAATCCAACTTGATCAGTGTATGATCGTTGGTAGTAAATGGACAATCCTATTGGCTATAAGCTTTGAATACAGCTTAGTATCTAAATTAATAAGGGATATGGGACGGTAATTAATACAATTACTTTATTATTTTGAATTTGTTTCAGGACTCTCTCAACCTCTTCTACAGAAAACAGTTTTGTTAACGCCTCCCTACACTTCTCTTATATCTGTGGTAAGTAAGGCTTTTAAGAAATGCTTGATGTCTTGATGCAATACTGCCTCAGGGCGCTCATGTTCCGCAATGTTGTATAGCTTTGAATAGAATTCCGTGAACATTGTCCCGTTATCTGCTGGAGTATATGCTGTCTGTCACTCGTAAGATAACGAGGAGATTCTTGCCGCGGCTGCCCGCTGCCTGTTTTCTTTTACAAGATATGACGAGTCCACGGATTTCATCCTTACTTATGGGATATCGCCTCCTGGTCAGCAGGAGGAGGCAAAGAGCTCCACAGCAGAGCTGCATAAATAGCTCCTCCCTTCCCCCCCAACCCAGTCATTCTCTTTGCCTGTGTAAGTGATAGGAGTGAGGTGTCAGTTTGGATTCTTCAATCAAGAGTTTTTTTTATTTTTAAATGGCGCAGAGGGTACTATTTTTCTACAGAGAAGCGTCTGGAAATAGCCTGTCAGGTTATCTGAACTAGTGGATTTTTAGCTTCACTGCGCCTCCCATACTTGTGCTGCTTCTCTGTGTACGGTCATAGAATACTGACTTAAGACCCTTCTACCTTACAGGACCTCAGGAGGAAGAGTGGACCTCTTGGCACTGTAAGATTTTCATGCTGTTCCTCAGCATGGAGGTAAGTGCAGTCCTTTTGTTCTCTGGGGCTCTGCAACATATCCCAGAACCCACTGTACTCTGCCTTTTTTTCCTGTGAGGGGCTCGGGTAAGGGCTTCCCTTGGTAGCATGTGTGGGCTGTCTTTTTATTGTAACTGGGATCCCAACATGTTACTCTTTTCCCATCTCATCTGGCAGGAACAAATAGACTTAGATGCGCTGGGAGCTGCGTTAGATACAATTGCTGACGCAACGGGTGAGTCACTTGTTATGTTAAGTGCGGAGTTCACTACATGTCCTATGTTTTGGCTTACATGGGGGATCTTGTGAATATGAGGCTGACGCTGGGAGTAGTACCGGAGTCGGAGGGAGATAAAGTTACTCTCTATCTGGCTCCGGTATATGGTGGTACCCAGTTTTTTTCCCCCGGGGTATGTTGTGTACGCCCACGAAGGGCAGGGCTAATTTTCGCGCCTTCAGCCGCCCAGTTTGTTTTCTGAGACGGACAGCATTCCTTACGGCTCCTAAGTCCGCTTGTGATAGTATAGACAAGCGATCTTAGGCACACCGTTTTAGAGGAGAATTTTTGGTCAGTGGAGTCAGGTAGGAGCCGCAGCAGAGCTGCAGCGAGGTGACCGTTTAAATTTGTGTATCTGTGGCCCTTTCTTAGCAAATTGGGATAAAAATTATACTCAAATTGTATTTTTGTTTAAGTCAAACGCTAAGCTAAAGCTGGGACAGTTTGTTTTTAAGGATACAGTGCACACGTTTTTCTTAGCTATAAGTTTAGATTTTTATTGTTAGACACAATCAAGCTAACTTTTCATTTCTGTTAACATGGACGATCTTGAACACATTACATGTCCTATGTGTTTAGATGCCATTGTGGAACCCCCGGTTACACTTTGTCCCTCATGTATTGAGAGGGCTTTACAGTGTAAAGAACACATTTTCTTTAATAAAGATATATCTAATGAATGTCATCAGACTGATGAAATTCAGGGTATGCCACATCTTTCTCCCCAAGCGGCACAGCCTTTAACGCCCGCACAGGTGACGCCATGTTCTTCAACGGCGTCTGCTTCATTTACTCTGCAGGATATGGCTGCAGTTATGTCATCCACTCTTACAGAAGTTTTATCTAAGTTGCCAGTGTTACAAGGCAAACGCAGCAGGACAGAGGCCCATGTGGTCCCTGCAACTTCTGATGCTTTAATGGCTTTCTCCGATATACCTTCCCAGGGCTCTGAATTGGGGGGTAGGGAGGCCCTGTCTGAGGGGGAACTGTCTCAGGAAGTGCATTACACACCTCCGCCTTTTGCTACGCGAGGTTTTGGTGACTCTGGAGGACTGTGACTTTATTGTGGTCCCGCCAGAGAAATTGAGTAAGATGGACAAATACTTAGAGGTCCCTTCTTATTCCGATGCGTTTCCGGTTCCTAAGAGAATTTCGGAAATTATTACAAGGTAATGGGAGAGACTGGGTATCCCGTTTTCCCCTTCCCCTATGTTTAGGAAAATGTACCCTATAGCTGACACCCAGGGCCGCCATCAGGGGGTGACAGGGGTGACTCCTGTCAGGGGCCCAATGGGCTAGGGGGGCCCCATGAGGCAAGAACTAAAAAAAATTTTTGGCAGCCACCAGTGGGTACTACAGCAGAGTGCTAATTGAGCATGGGAAATGTTATTACAAGGAGTAAAGTATTAGCATTTGAGAGGATTTCTGAGTGTGCACTAAACCACTATGCACAGTGTGAGACAGACTTGCCACTTTGTAGAGTGTGTGCCTGAGTCAGATGGCTGACCACTTTCATTTGCAGAGGAGGTAGGAATTACTTAGCAAATGGTTTTTATTTCTTTGTGCAATTTAAGATTGTAACTTCAGTGTGGCAGTAGTTGTATGGTGGGGCCAGGGGTCCATAAAAACACATTTTTTTTTTTTAGCAGTAGTGTATTTATGATTATTTGACAATCCTGTAGAAATTCTATATTTAAAACCATGCAGAAATGTTTTCTCCTCAATACACAAATTATATATATTACATTCCAGTTTACTGCCCCTTTATGCAAAGACTTTCCAGATACAAGGAGGCATTTTATCTAAGATTTTTACATCTGCATAACATGTTATACTCTCAGACTAAGATTGCTCAGTGTTGGAAATGAGACAAGTTAACTTAAAACTGTTCAGTTTACACTACAGATGACTTAATTTTGAAATGCATACCAACAAGCTTAAATCCTGCATTTAACCAGATCTAATGGTATGAGCACCACAGCTTATGGTTCCACCAAGACCATATAGGGTACAGCATTTTCAAAATCCACAAGTACAGCTGACAGATTTGTTTGCACATTTACAAATACGATTCTTTAAAAAGTGATCTCTTAATGTCTGCATTTTTTTATCATGCATGTCACACACTGTTGATTTAGGGGATGCAAGGTGCATATATGTTTCCTCCTGTGAGTGTTTCTGTGGGTGTCTGTGTTTATGTCTTTGTGCTTTGGTTTGTGTCTCTATGAGTGTGTATGTATTTTTTTTTCTGTTGGTATCTCTTTGAGGGTGGGTGTATGTCTTTGTGCATTTTCTGTGGATGTCTGTGAGGGTGTGTGCATATGTCTTTGAGCTTTTTCTCTGGGTGTCTCTGTGAGGGTGGGCGTGTGTTTGTCTTTGTGTATTTTCTCTGGATGCCTCTGTGAGGGTGGGTGTGTATGTCTGTTTTCTGTGGATGTCTCTGTGAGGGTGTGTATTTTCTATGGGTGTCTCTGTGAGGGTGTGTGTGTATGTCTGTGTTTTCTGTGGATATCTCAGTGAGGGTGTGTATGTATGTCTTTCTGTGGGTTTCTCTGTGTGTGTGTGTGCGTGCATGTCTTTGTGTGTTTTCTGGGGCTGTCTCTGTTGGTGTTTCCTTGGGTGTATGTGCAAGTTTGAGTTTGTGTGTGTGTCCATTGTCTGTTCCTTTTTAGGACATTTTGACCTTAATACTGATTATTCACATCTTTTTACAGATTTTGAGACTGAGACCTTTCCGGAAGTCACCAATCTACCATTTGACCTTTAAATTATTGTTTAGGCAGTTCAGGGCCCTTCCTTTCAGCCACTGCATGCTGTTGTCATCATTTAGTTGGCATCTTCCTTTACAAAAAGATAATCAGAACTCCATATTTTGTTTTCTAAATCTCCTTTTTTTTTTTTTTTTACAAAACTGTAGTTTACCTCATTACTTGTCAGGTCAATGTAAACAAGTGCTAAGTGTCTGTTTGGGTGTCTGTGTCTGAGTTTCTTTGTGTGTTTGCTAGAGTGTCTATATGTGAATCCTTCTGTGTGTTTCAGTGTATGTTACTACCTTTACAACATTTCCAAGTTTAAATAGACACTGAAGAATAAAGTGCATATACGTTTTAGTCACTTGGTCAAAAATTGCACATGTCAAAGGAGGGGGGGGGGCCTGATCAATGGTTAAGTCAGGGGCCCCAAAATTTCTAGTGGCGGCCCTGCTGACACCGTTTGGTACTCTTGGCAGATGGTCCCTAAGGTGGAGGGAGCTATATCTACCTTGGCTAAGCGTACGACTATCCCTATTGAAGACAGTTGACCTTTCAAGGACCCTATGGATAAGAAATTGGAGGGTCTTCTTAAAAAGCTATATATTCATCAAGGGTTTCTGTTTCAACCAACGGCCTGTATTGTAACAGTCACAACTGCGGGTGCCTTTTGGTTTGACGCTCTAGAAGAGTCCCTTAAGACTGAGACTCCTTTAGAAGAAATAATGGATAGAATTAAGGCCCTTAAGCTGGCTAATTCCTTTATTACTGATGCCGCCTTTCAGATCGCCAAATTGGCGGCTAAGAATTCAGGATTTTTCATTTTAGCGCGCAGAGCCTTATGGTTAAAATCTTGGTCTGCGGATGTGTCCTCTGAAAGGAATCGCCTAGAGCTTTTATTTAAAGGTAAGACCCTGTTCAGGCCTGACTTGAAGGAGATCATTTCTGACATTACGGGAGTTAAGGGTCATCTCCTCCCTCAGGACAAAACAGCTAAGCAAAGGGGACGACAGAGTAATTTTCGTTCCTTTCGAAACTTCAAGGGAATCCCCTCTTCCGTTAAACAGGAAGGGAATTATTCTCAAGCCAAAGCCACCTGGAAACCTAACCAGGGTTGGAATAAGGGTAAACAACCCAAGAAACCTGCTACCAAGACAGCATGAAGGGGCGGGACCGGATCTAGTAGGGGGCAGACTTTCTCTCTTTGTCCAAGCTTGGATGAGAGATGTTCAGGATCCCTGGACACTAGAAATCGTGTCTCAAGGGTATCAGTTGGAGTTCAAAAATTCCTTCCCAAGGGGTAGGTTTCTTCTTTCACGATTGTCTGTAGACCAGATAAAAAGAGGGGCGTTCTTACGTTGTGTAAAAGACCTCTCCATTATGGGAGTAATATGTCCCGTTCCAAAACAGGAACAGGGGCAGGGGTTTTACTCAAACCTTTTCGTGGTTCCCAAAAAAAGACGGAACATTCCGACCTATTTTAGATCTCAAGAGTCTAAACAAGTTTCTCAGAGTTCCATCCTTCAAGATGGAGACTATTCGGACAATTCTTCCATTGATCCAGGAGGGTCAATCAATATATGACTACCGTGGACTTAAATGATGCATATCTTCATATTCCTATCTACAAAGATCATCACCAGTTCCTAAGGTTTGCCTTCCTGGACAAACATTTTCAGTTTGTGGCTCTTCCTTTCGGGCTGGCCACGGCACCCAGGATCTTCACGAAGGTTCTAGGGTCTCTGCTGTCGTGGGGCATTGCAGTGGCGCCTTATCTGGACGATATTCTGATCCAGGTGTCGTCTTATCAACTGACAAAGTCTCATACCGACATGGTTCTGTCCTTTCTAAGGACTCACGGGTGGAAGGTGAATCTAGAAAAGAGTTCACTAATTCCACAGACAAGGGTTCCTTTCCTGGGAACTCTAATAGACTCTATATCCATGAAAATCTTCTTGATGGAAGTCAGAAATTTTAAGATTCTGAATACATGCCGAGCCCTTCAGTCCAATCCTCGGCCATCAGTGGCTCAGTGCATGGAGGTAATTGGATTGATGGTGGCGGCAATGGACATCATTCCGTTTGCTCGTTTTCATCTCAGACCTCTACAACTGAGCATGCTCAGACAGTGGAATGGAGATTATGCAAATTTGTCTCCTCAGATAGATCTGGATCAGGAGACAAGAGACTCTCTTCTTTGGTGGTTGTCGCTGGATTATCTGTCCCAAGGGACGTGCTTCCGCAGACCTTCATGGGTGATAGTGACAACGGACGCCAGTCTACTAGGATGGGGTGCAGTCTGGAATTCCCTGAAGGCTCAGGGTGTGTGGACTCAGTCGGAGTCTCTACTTCCAATCAATATTCTGGAATTGAGAGCAATATTCAATGCGCTTCAGGCTTGGCCTCAGTTGGCTTCGGCCAAATTCATCCGATTTCAGTCGGACAACATCACGACTGTGGCTTACATCAATCATCAGGGAGGAACAAGGAGTTCCTTAGCGATGACAGAAGTATCCAAGATAATTTGGTGGGCGGAGGCTCACTCTTGTTATCTGTCAGCAATCTACATCCCAGGAGTGGACAACTGGGAGGCAGATTTTTTGAGCAGACAGACGTTTCATCCGGGGGAATGGGAACTCCATCCGGAGGTCTTTGTCACCCTGATTCTCAGGTAGGACAGACAGGAATTGGATCTGATGGCGTCTCGTCGGAATGCCAAGCTCCCAAGATACGGATCCAGGTCCAGGGATCCTCAGGCCGAACTGATAGATGCCTTGGCAGTTCAACCTAGCTTATGTGTTTCCACCGTTTGCTCTCCTTCCCCGGGTGATTGCACGGATCAAACAGGAGAGGGCTTCGGTGATTCTAATCGCTCCTGCGTGGCCTCGCAGGACTTGGTAGGCCGATCTGGTGGACATGTCCTCTCTGCCGCCGTGGAAGCTTCCATTGAGGCAGAACCTTCTCATTCAGGGACCCTTCCATCATCCAAATCTAACTTCTCTGCAGCGGACTGCTTGGAGATTGAACGCTTGATTTTATCTAAGTGGGGGTTCTCTGATGCGGTCATTGATACCTTGATTCAGGCACGCAAGCCTGTTACTAGAAAAAATTACCATAAGATATGGCGTAAATATCTTTATTAATGTGAATCCAAGGGCTACTCATGGAGCAGGGTTAGGATTACCAGGATTTTATCTTTTCTCCAAGAAGGATTGGAGAAAGGGTTGTCAGCAAGGTCCTTAAAGGGACAGATTTCTGCTTTGTCTATTTTGCTACACAAGCGTCTGGCAGATGTTCCAGATGTTCAATCTTTTTGTCAGGTCCTGACTAGAATCCGCCTGTGTTTAGACCAATTGCTCCTCCTTGGAGTTTGAATTTAGTTCTTAATATTCTTCAAGGGGTTCCGTTTGAACCTATGCATTCCATAGATATTAAGTTATTATCTTGGAAAGTTTTTTAATTTTGGTTGCTATTTCTTCTGCTAGCAGAGTTTCTGAGCTTTTGGCATTACAATGTGATTCTCCTTATCTTATTTTCCATTCTGATAAGGTGGTGTTACGTACCAAACCTGGTTTTCTTCCTAAGATTGTTTCTAACAAAAATATTAATCAGGAAATTTTTGTTCCTTCCTTGTGTCTTAACCCTTCTTCTAAGAAGGAGCGTCTTACATAATTTGGACGTAGTCCGTGCCTTGAAGTTCTACTTGCAGGCAACTAAGGATTTTTGTCAAACATTTTCATTATTTGTTGTTTTTGCTGGGAACGTAGAGGTCAGAAAGCTACGGCTACCTCTCTTTCTCTTTGGCTGAAGAGTATCATCCGTGTTGCATATGAGACTGCTGGACAGCAGCCTCCTGAACGAATTACGGCTCATTTAACTAGGGCTGTGGCTTCCTCATGGACATTTAAAAATGATGCTTCTGTTGAACAGATTTGCAAGACTGCAACTTGGTCGTCTCTTCACACTTTTTCCAAATTTGATACTTTTGCCTCGTCTGAGGCTGTTTTTGGGAGAAAGGTTCTTCAAGCAGTGGTGTCTTCCGTTTAGGTTCCTGTCTTGTCCCTCCCTTTCATCCGTGTCATATAGCTTTGGTATTGTATCCCATAAGTAAGGATGAAATCTGTGGACTCTTCATATCTTGTAAAAGAAAAGGAAATTTATGCTTACCTGATAAATATATTTCTTTTACGATATGACGAGTCCACGGCCCACCCTGTCATTTTTTTCTAAAGACAGGTTTTTATTTTTGTTAAACTTCAGTCACCTCTGCTCCTTGGCTTTTCCTTTCTCTTCCTAACTTCGGTCGAATGACTGGGTTGGGGGGGGAAGGGAGGAGCTATTTATGCAGCTCTGCTTTGGAGCTCTTTGCCTCCTCCTGCTGACCAGGAGGCGATATCCCATAAGTAAGGATGAAATCCGTGGACTCGTCATATCGTAAAAGAAATCAATTTATCAGGTAAGCATAAATTTCCTTTTTTGCAAGAAGCGCGCCTGCTTTATTGCTTTTTGAATACATAAGCTGTTTAAATCGCATTGTGGCCTCTCTAACTCTTTCAATTCCTCTTTCCTTGATGAGGGCCTTAAGATGTAACAATTTATCTGAGTAAGTCTGTGTAGGGTTGGTTTTATTTAATCTGTTTCCCTGAAGTCACACATCAATTTGCCTAAGGGTGCTCCCCTATCTTTTTTTAATCTTCGCTAGTTAGCCTTGAAAGCTGCCCATCTAATGTCGAAGAGTTGATGCTGGTACACTAAGTCCTGAAATTTTGGGGCAGAAAGATTAAAGGGACAGTCAACACCCATGAAAAAGTTATCCTATACCTTAGATCAAGCAAAAAAAAGTCTGCACCGCATCCCATCTTCAATAACACTAACGTTAGGTGGCTAATCTTCAATGAACATTTAGTTAACAACGGCAGATATGGCCGCCAAACTCCTCCCCCTGTTACGTAGGAGGCTTCTCTAAGTCTTCAGCCAATGCAAATCAAATCCTCGGCTAGATTCTTTAGCCGCGTTCACGGAGTCACTGCTCTATTTCTAATAGCGAGCGTGCACATTAGAAATAGAACAGTGTCCCTGTGAACGAGTATGGATTTAAAACAAGAAGCCTCCTACGTAACAGGGGGAGGAGTTTGGCGGCCATATCTGCCGCTGTTAACTAAATGTTCATTGAAGATTAGCCACCTAAAGTAAGTGTTATTGAAGATGGGATGCGGTGCAGGCTCTTTTTTTTGCTTGATCTAAGGTATGGGATAAAGTTTTCATCGGTGTTGACTGTCCCTTTAATATATGCATCACCAGAGTCCGGTTTGGAGAATTTTCTTTATCTAGATCTGGATCCCATATTAAGTTGAAATCTCCTCTTGTAAGGAGGGTTCCCTGTTTAATTTTGTCAACCAGATCTAATGTTTTCCTAAGGAATTTCAGTTGACCTTGGTTGGGAGCATAAATGTTAACCAGTGTAAACAGATAATTATTCAATTTACACACTAGCATTAAATATCACCCCTCTACATCTTGTTCAACATGTAAGCATTGGAAAGAGATTTTGATTGACCAGAATAGCTACCCCTCTGCTTTTACCGACATAAGAGGCTGTATATACAACGGGGAAAAGTGGAGTTTTCAGTCTCAACGTATCCCCATCTTCCCAATGGGTCTCTTGTAGGAAACCTACATCTGTTTTCTGTGATAGAAGGCATTTCACCAATAGGCTTCTCTTTGTCGGGGAGTTTAGCCCCCTAATGTTCAATGTTGTGAAGGTAATAGGTGGAGAATATGCCATAATTTTAATATATCTGGGCGGGGAGAGAGAAAAAAAAAGAGCTAGAGGGTTTAGGTATAAATTTAGGGAGAAAGAGGAGGGTGAGGAGGAGCTAGGAGATCTGGAGTGGCTAGGTTATTTTGAGTGTATAGTAGTTTGTACCAAAACACAATTCAAGACCACCTTAAATTATAAGATTAATGGACAATGGAACATGCAAAACATAGGAGAATTTCTATAGGATATATTTTCCACTGCTTACGAAGTAAGCTCAATGGTGTACAGAATTGGAGTAAGGGATTCGGGCGAGTAACGTACAGTACGTTTACATCAAAGGATAAAGGGGACAAGGAATTTAGAGCAATAATATACAGTACGTTTGTACAAAAGGATAAGGGAAGCGGAGGGAATGAAGGTACACATGGGGGGGGCAGAGCTTGAAAGGCTATAAAGGTGTGGACTTGGTGTGTACAATAAAAGGGATGTGATAATACCCATAAAAGGGATGGGTGAGTGGGAACAATATAGAGCATAAGGGCCTATCTCAGCGAGGGGGGCAATATTTAGAATTAAGCTAGAGAAAATAAGTGATGTCTCGTGGGGTCATTAAGATTATTAGGGGATGTGTTTTGATTATTGAGAGAGAGGGGGGTGGGGTGGGTTGAGAACATTTCCTATATTACTTGCCCTGGGACATAACCTTGGGATACCAATGCACTTGCAAAAAACAAAACATATCGCAATCAGGTAGCAATAACATTACAGTAATTCATTGCAGGTAAACAAACAGGCTGAAAAAACATGTCCCCGCAAAACAATACAAGGTAATATAACATCTGGAAAATATGTGGGTTTCCACTATGTGTCAGTTATTCTGCATGCCCTAAACTACAAGTCCAAAGAGTAACCGCCATCTCATTGGGTTTAGATGTACTGCTAGGGAGATGATTAAGATTAGGGGCGTGTACCCTACATAACAAGATCTTCATGAGGGCCAGTGAGAAGTCGTACGACTAATCATCCCATACAGCCGGCCTAGGTATGGATTATATATATTAGTATTCGTAGGAATTGCAGTGATGATGGAGATTTCTTTAGACCATCATTAGATTTAGAAGATCAGTGACGTGCACTCATAGGAGGCAGGTGAGGCAGTGCCTCCCCTTGCCAATGTGATGTATTACAGCCTTTTTTATTAAAATTAAAAAAAATAAAAAATTAAATCGGTGTTGACTGTCCCTTTAATATATGCATCACCAGAGTCCGGTTTGGAGAATTTTCTTTGTCTAGATCTGGATCCCATATTAAGTTGAAATCTCCTCTTGTAAGGAGGGTTCCCTGTTTAATTTTGTCAACCAGATCTAATATTTTCCTAAGGAATTTCAGTTGACCTTGGTTGGGAGCATAAATGTTAACCAGTGTAAACAGATAATTATTCAATTTACACACTAGCATTAAATATCACCCCTCTACATCTTGTTCAACATGTAAGCATTGGAAAGAGAGATTTTGATTGACCAGAATAGCTACCCCTCTGCTTTTACCGACATAAGAGGCTGTATATACAACGGGGAAAAGTGGAGTTTTCAGTCTCAACGTATCCCCATCTTCCCAATGGGTCTCTTGTAGGAAACCTACATCAGTTTTCTGTGATAGAAGGCATTTCACCAATAGGCTTCTCTTTGTCGGGGAGTTTAGCCCCCTAATGTTCAATGTTGTGAAGGTAATAGGTGGAGAATATGCCATAATTTTAATATATCTGGGCGGGGAGAGAGAAAAAAAAAGAGCTAGAGGGTTTAGGTATAAACTTAGGGAGAAAGAGGAGGGTGAGGAGGAGCTAGGAGATCTGGAGTGGCTAGGTTATTTTGAGTGTATAGTAGTTTGTACCAAAACACAATTCAAGACCACCTTAAATTATAAGATTAATGGACAATGGAACATGCAAAACATAGGAGAATTTCTATAGGATATATTTTCCACTGCTTACGAAGTAAGCTCAATGGTGTACAGAATTGGAGTAAGGGATTCGGGCGAGTAACGTACAGTACGTTTACATCAAAGGATAAAGGGGACAAGGAATTTAGAGCAATAATATACAGTACGTTTGTACAAAAGGATAAGGGAAGCGGAGGGAATGAAGGTACACATGGGGGGGGCAGAGCTTGAAAGGCTATAAAGGTGTGGACTTGGTGTGTACAATAAAAGGGATGTGATAATACCCATAAAAGGGATGGGTGAGTGGGAACAATATAGAGCATAAGGGCCTATCTCAGCGAGGGGGGCAATATTTAGAATTAAGCTAGAGAAAATAAGTGATGTCTCGTGGGGTCATTAAGATTATTAGGGGATGTGTTTTGATTATTGAGAGAGAGGGGGGTGGGGTGGGTTGAGAACATTTCCTATATTACTTGCCCTGGGACATAACCTTGGGATACCAATGCACTTGCAAAAAACAAAACATATCGCAATCAGGTAGCAATAACATTACAGTAATTCATTGCAGGTAAACAAACAGGCTGAAAAAACATGTCCCCGCAAAACAATACAAGGTAATATAACATCTGGAAAATATGTGGGTTTCCACTATGTGTCAGTTATTCTGCGTGCCCTAAACTACAAGTCCAAAGAGTAACCGCCATCTCATTGGGTTTAGATGTACTGCTAGGGAGATGATTAAGATTAGGGGCGTGTACCCTACATAACAAGATCTTCATGAGGGCCAGTGAGAAGTCGTACGACTAATCATCCCATACAGCCGGCCTAGGTATGGATTATATATATTAGTATTCGTAAGAATTGCAGTGATGATGGAGATTTCTTTAGACCATCATTAGATTTAGAAGATCAGTGACGTGCACTCATAGGAGGCAGGTGAGGCAGTGCCTCCCCTTGCCAATGTGATGTATTACAGCCTTTTTTATTAAAATTAAAAAAAATAAAAAATTAAATCGGTGTTGACTGTCCCTTTAATATATGCATCACCAGAGTCCGGTTTGGAGAATTTTCTTTATCTAGATCTGGATCCCATATTAAGTTGAAATCTCCTCTTGTAAGGAGGGTTCCCTGTTTAATTTTGTCAACCAGATCTAATATTTTCCTAAGGAATTTCAGTTGACCTTGGTTGGGAGCATAAATGTTAACCAGTGTAAACAGATAATTATTCAATTTACACACTAGCATTAAATATCACCCCTCTACATCTTGTTCAACATGTAAGCATTGGAAAGAGAGATTTTGATTGACCAGAATAGCTACCCCTCTGCTTTTACCGACATAAGAGGCTGTATATACAACGGGGAAAAGTGGAGTTTTCAGTCTCAACGTATCCCCATCTTCCCAATGGGTCTCTTGTAGGAAACCTACATCAGTTTTCTGTGATAGAAGGCATTTCACCAATAGGCTTCTCTTTGTCGGGGAGTTTAGCCCCCTAATGTTCAATGTTGTGAAGGTAATAGGTGGAGAATATGCCATAATTTTAATATATCTGGGCGGGGAGAGAGAAAAAAAAAAGAGCTAGAGGGTTTAGGTATAAACTTAGGGAGAAAGAGGAGGGTGAGGAGGAGCTAGGAGATCTGGAGTGGCTAGGTTATTTTGAGTGTATAGTAGTTTGTACCAAAACACAATTCAAGACCACCTTAAATTATAAGATTAATGGACAATGGAACATGCAAAACATAGGAGAATTTCTATAGGATATATTTTCCACTGCTTACGAAGTAAGCTCAATGGTGTACAGAATTGGAGTAAGGGATTCGGGCGAGTAACGTACAGTACGTTTACATCAAAGGATAAAGGGGACAAGGAATTTAGAGCAATAATATACAGTACGTTTGTACAAAAGGATAAGGGAAGCGGAGGGAATGAAGGTACACATGGGGGGGGCAGAGCTTGAAAGGCTATAAAAGGTGTGGACTTGGTGTGTACAATAAAAGGGATGTGATAATACCCCTAAAAGGGATGGGTGAGTGGGAACAATATAGAGCATAAGGGCCTATCTCAGCGAGGGGGGCAATATTTAGAATTAAGCTAGAGAAAATAAGTGACGTCTCGTGGGGTCATTAAGATTATTAGGGGATGTGTTTTGATTATTGAGAGAGAGGGGGGGGGTTGAGAACATTTCCTATACTACTTGCCCTGGGACATAACCTTGGGATACCAATGCACTTGCAAAAAACAAAACATATCGCAATCAGGTAGCAATAACATTACAGTAATTCATTGCAGGTAAACAAACAGGCTGAAAAAACATGTCCCCGCAAAACAATACAAGGTAATATAACATCTGGAAAATATGTGGGTTTCCACTATGTGTCAGTTATTCTGCGTGCCCTAAACTACAAGTCCAAAGAGTAACCGCCATCTCATTGGGTTTAGATGTACTGCTAGGGAGATGATTAAGATTAGGGGTGTGTAGAAGTCGTACGACTAATCATCCCATACAGCCGGCCTAGGTATGGATTATATATATTAGTATTTGTAGGAATTGCAGTGATGATGGAGATTTCTTTAGACCATCATTAGATTTAGAAAATCAGTGACGTGCACTCATAGGAGGCAGGTGAGGCAGTGCCTCCCCTTGCCAATGTGATGTATTACAGCCTTTTTTATTAAAATTAAAAAAAAAAAAAAATTAAATGGTTTGTTTTTTTTTGCAAATTTTTTTTTTGGGCATTAAAAGGTGACACCCCTCCACCTCCACCAAATTCAGTTGTACTTTAAAAAAAACAAACGTAATATTAAGTAATTATAATATATTCATATTGCGCAAGAAAGTAGAGGCCAGCTATCCTTCCATTGCGCAATATGAAAATATTGTGTTGTATGGGCCGCTAGAGACTGCCACCCAGTGGCGAATAACAGCTAATGCAGTCTCTTGCGGCCCATACTTGCTCCCACCGGAGGCTTGTTTCTTCAAGCCTCGGGAGCCCTGCCCGGCAGTGCCCGCCCCTCAGCCAATCAGACATGAGCATGTCTGAGTCTCTGGGGCTGACTGCCGGGTGGGAAGATCAACAAACACAAAGGTGAGAGAGCAGAGCTCAGTGTCAGTACTACTGTCTAAGTCGACGGCGTGTGTTTGTGCAGCAGAGAGAGCAGTCACTGTCACTGTGTCAGCCCGGTCAGCCGTGACCTATCAGGAGGAGTCAGGCTCAGTCAGACAGTGGAGCGGAGCAATTTTATTTAGGTAGGTACCGTTCATTCATTTGATCATTCAGTTTCAGCTCAGGGCAGGCTCAGCTGCACATTGCACAAACTCCTCTCAGTCAATTTATACTTTTAAACATTTACATTTCAGCAGCCAGGGCTCATTTTTCACAAAAAAAGAACCTAAGACACAAAAAAAACAGTCTTGCGTGCCAAATTTCTTTAGAACGGATACAGTGGTTTTCAGTTGTAGGTTTAGGTAATTGTTTTCAGTGTCAAGAGATACAGAAAATGACATTAATTCTAACACTTAATAACTTGCTCAATCAATTTACTTAGATTTTTCAGCATTTGCAGTCATTTAGGTTGCCCGGTCATATTCCCCAATCCCCTGAATTCAAGTATACCGCTGAAAATCTTATCTGTCTCATTATTATTGAAAACCTATGACGTCTTCTTTTGCAGCAGTGCCTATGTAATGCAAGGGGATTGGTACCTGCTGCGTTTCCTGGCTGCCAAGTGTTATGTGCAATTGTAATGCAGATGTGAACAGAGAAAATGATGACAGCTTTGGCCCCCATTGTGCAGATAACTGCGGGTTTTTAGTTTGGGGGGTGCGCGAGGGGGAGCGCATTTTATTGCTGGTGCATCTTTTTTTGCAGTGGTGCTGGGGGCATAATTTTTTGCAGGGGTGCTGGTGGCATCATTTTATTGCAGGGGGGCTTGGGGCATCATTTTATTGCTGGGGCAGCTGGTGGACATCATTTTATTGCGGGAGGGGGCTGGGGACATCATTTTATTGCAGGAGGCTGGCCTGGGGGCTTCATTTTATTGCTGGGGGCATCATTTATTGCAGTGGGACTGGTGGCATCATTTATTGCAGGGGGACTTAGGGCATCATTTTATTGAAGGGGGCTGGGGGCATCTATTTATTGCAGGGGTGCAGGGGGCATAATTTTATTGTAGGGGGGCTGTGACATCATTTATGGCTGGAGGCATAATTTTATTGCAAGGGGGGCTTGAAGCATCATTTTATTGCAGGGGGGCTGGCCTGGGGGCTTCATTTTATTGCTGTGGGCATCATTTATTGAAGTGGGGCTGGTGGCATCATTTATTGCAGGGATTGCAGGGGTCTCAGGGCATCATTTTATTGCTGGGAGCATCATTTTATTGCAGAGATGCTGGGGGCATCATTTTATTGCAGCAGGGCTGGGGGCATAATTTTATTGTAGGGGGGCTGGGATATCATTTATGGCTGGAGGCATACTTTTTTTGCAGGGGGGGCTGGGGACATACTTTTATTGCAGGGGGGCTTGGGGCATAATTTTATTGCGGGGGGGGGGGGGGGCTGGGGACATACTTTTATTGCAGGGGGGCTTGGGGCATAATTTTATTGCAGGGGGGGGCTGGGGACATCATTTATTGCAGGGGGGCTCAGGGCATCATTTTATTGCTGTTGGAATAATTTATTGCTGGGGGGCTGGTGGCATCATTTATTGCAGGGGGGCTCAGGGCATCATTTTAATGCTGGATCATTTTATTGCAGGGGTGCTGGGGGGCCTCATTTATTGCAGGGGGGCTGGGTGCATCATTTATGGCTGGAGGCTTAAATTTATTGCAGGGGGGGACTTTTGGGACAATTTTATTGCAGGGGGGGACTTGGGACATCATTTTATTGCAGGGGGGCTGGGGACATCATTTTATTGCAGGGGGTGCTGGGGACATCATTTTATTGCAGGGGGGTTGGGGACATCATTATATTGCTGGGGCATGATTTTATTGCAGGGGGCTGGCCTGGGGGCTTCATTTTATTGCTGTGGGCATCATTTATTGCAGTGGGGCTGGTGGCATCATTTATTGCAGGGGGGCTCAGGGCATCATTTTATTGCTAGGAGCATCATTTTATGGCAGGGGTGCTAAGGGCATCATTTTATTGCAGGGGTGCTGGGGGCATCATTTTATTGCAGGGGTTCTGGGGGCATCATTTTATTGCAGGGGTTCTGGGGGCATCATTTTATTGCAGCAGGGCTGGGGGCATAATTTATTACAAAGGGGGGCTGGGAGCATAATTTTATTGCAGGTGAGCTGGGGCATCATTTATGGCTGGAGGCATAATTTTATTGCAGGAGGGCTGGGGGCATGATTTTATTGCTGGAGGCATAATTTTATTGCAGGGAGGCTGGCCTGGGGCTTCATTTTATTGCTGTGGGCATCATTTATTGCAGTGGGGCTGGTGGCATCATTTATTGCAGGGGGGCTCAGGGCATCATTTTATTGCAGGGGTGCTGGGGGAATTTATTTCTGGGGGCATAATTTATTACAGAAAGGGGGTGGGAGCATTATTTTATTGCAGGGGGCATATTTTATTGCAGGAGGGCTGGGGGGAATAATTTATTTCTGGGGGCATAATTTATTAAAGAGGGGGGCTGGGAGAATAATTTTAATGCTGGGGGCATCATTTATGACAGAGGGGGGCTGGGAGCATAATTTTATTGCAGGGGTGCATGTGTTCTCTTCATGTATCTTAAATACAGATTTCACACGTTAGCCTAGTGATTTATGTCTGTGTGCTTGATGTGTATTTCTGCTAACTCCTGTCATAAGAGTCATTTTAGCACTCTTATCACAAAAACAACAAACATGGAAAGTGTTTAGGCTTTTTATTGAAGAATATATTAATGTTCATTTTCTACTTAAAAAATCTTATCCTTTTATGTCAATTTGTTAATTGGGAGTTAGAAGATGGAACAAGAGGCATTGCAAAGTGTCACTTGCTCTCTATGTTATGATGCCAATGTGGAACCACCAATCCCTTTCTGTTCCTCATGTATTGAGAGAACTTTAAGCGGCAGGGATAGACTTTTTGCTGAACCAACATTTTCTAAAGAGGATGCTGTTCAGGAATCTAATGAAAATGTTCAATATATGCCCCAGCTTTCTCCTCAAGCGTCCCAGATTTTACCGCCCTCACATGCAGTGCCCTGCTCTTCTTCTCTAGCTCCCGCTGTAGTTACTTTAAAGATATCGTTTCTCTCATGTCATCTGCAGTTTCAGATGAGTTGTCTGCTTTCCCTATGTTGCAGGAAAATCAAACATTCAGTAAGGGGGCGTGTCTAGGCGGCAGCCATGAATGGTCGCAATTTCAGGAGTTCCTGACATGAGATGGAAAATCCGCCGATTATTCATGTAACATCGGACCATCTTGTTGTTAAATCTACTTTGTATCTCTGCTGTGGTATCTGAGGATCTAGCTGGCACTCTGGTGTTTTTATGACTGTGGTCTCCTGAACTTCACAATTAGATATGGGACATGTGAGGACATGTGAGGTTGGAGATCGAGGAGGTGATTGCAATACCGGAGAGGAGAGCGACTATACTTCCAAGCTATACACCCGTGCCAGTACTGTCTACAGATTGCGTGTGTCCCCAACAGTTGAAATCATTGTGGGCTACTTCTGAAATAGACGATGACGGATTACAAACTGTTTATTATAGCTTCACTGAGCCCTCTCATATGATAGAAATTACACTCCACCCCCAGAAACGAAGTGCATATGAACGGGCTGCACTAATACCGGACATATCACAAGTCATATCGACAACGCATTACATTAAATTACAGCTTATTCATGGTCTCTTCCACGATCTCCAACCCAGGATGAGGTGGCTTCACCCTGTACTTTTACTTCCAGTTCTCTACTTTGAACCTGTCACAGACACCCTTGCCTGTAATACAGCAAACAGCGGTAGCCCCAAAATCAAACTTGGCATTGGATAAAGGGTCAGAAGAATTGTTTGATGCCTCACATTATTAACACGCATATGTTTAACTAGTTAGAATGTGAGCAACTGTTTTGGCAATACCCCACTTAATTTTAAGGAGACTGGTGCTATTTGATTGTCTTTGACTGTTCTATATAAAGTTGAATAGACCTAAGAGGTTGAGCTGATATATTAATGCCTTATCTGTTTTATAGAGTTGAACAATCTTTATATTTTTCTAGCCTGGGTGTTGGCAAATAGTTTTATCCATGATAAGGAACAATTACTCCTAGTTAAAGGGACTTATTATGTTTGATATAGCTAGTATTGTAATAATATGTTTCCTACTGTTATTCATTTGATAGCATAATGTCTTTCTTATAAGGATAACATTTTAGAGAAGTTAGTATTACTAAACCAATAGTCTGACTTGATATAACATAGCTTCCCTCCTGTCTATATTACTAACCATGTTGTCAGCGGCCGAGACAACACGGTGTCTGAGTGGAGTCAAGATTTAGGCTCTTAAAGATACTCTCCATTGTTTAATGACACACCCATAGCACTCTACTATCCATAGCTTTAGCAAATGTAGACTCCGATTAGATTCATAAAATGGCTGAGGGCTGTCATCTCATCTCACAATATTTCTCCAAAAGAATCTTCCTAATTAAATGTCCACCTATCTTATAATGAGAAGCCTTACACATATTCCATTTTCAATATAAGAAGTAGGCATACAAAACAGACCTCCTCAGTCACTTCAGAGTATTGTTGTGTTTATTCTGGGCTGTCCCAATATACATTTATTTATTTACCCTATTCTCCATTATATTTACTGGGCATGCTGAACCGTGCTGGGTCTGTAGCTATATATTTGTACATCTCTCATAAATCTTGCTATAGTCAGTAAGAAGTCCAGAAGAGCTCAATGTTACTCCTATAGCTTTACATATCAAACTGCAGAAATAAGAACCTGCTCTACACTACATTAAATATGAAACTTGAGATTCGTGATTTGAGATCCAAGAGTGGTCTCCTACTGTTCTTGGTTGCCTTCTTTAACGTTATATCTTTCTGCAATAATGTGAGGTCCAAGAGTGGCCTTATAGGTTTTCATTTTAGAAGGCATACAGTTCGTTGGGTACAGATTATGTTTATTGATTCTACAAATGTCTTGCTGTTAAACTATGTAATAGCTGGATGTATAACAATTGTTTCCTCTCTTGTCTGTTGTTGTATATTCTAAACTGACATTCATGTTTTGTATACCCTAAAATTGAATCTCAATAAAAAAAATATTAAAAAAACCCCCCCAAAAAAACATTCAGTAAGCGAGGTGTCTGTCGCAGTTGTTGCTATTTCAGATGTCCCCTCACAGAAGCCTGAGGAGGAGGATAACGTAGTAGGATCTGAAGGTGAAATTTCAGATTCTGACAGTGTAATTCCTCTTGCTGATACTGAAGTTGTATCCTTCAGGTTTAAGCTAGAACATCTCCGTCTGTTACTTAAGGAGGTTTTGGCTATTCTGGACGACAGCGACTCCTCGGTCATTGTTAATCCCCAGAAATCCAGTAAGCTGAACAAATATTTTGAGGTGCCTTCCTCGATAGAGGTTTTTCCGGTACCAGACCAAGCTTCTGAGATCATTGCTAAGGAGTGGGAAAGACCGAGTATACCTTTTTCTCCATCTCCTATATTTAAAAAGATGTTTTCCCATAGCCGACTCGGTTAAGGAGGCTTGGCAAACAGTCCCCAAGGTGGAAGGAGCGGTTTCCACCCTAGCTAAGAGAACTACTATTCCCATAGAGGATAGTTGTGCTTTCAAAGATCCTATGGACAAAAAATTAGAGGGGTTACTCAAAAAGATGTATGTACACCAGGGCTTACAATGGCAACCAGCTGTGTGCATTGCTACCGTCACTAGTGCTGCGGCATATTGGTTTGATGAGATCCAGGATAGGATAAAAGCTCTTAAATTGGCTAATTCCTTTATTACGGATGCTTCCCTTCACTTATCAAACTGGGAGCAAAGATTTCAGGTTTCTCTGTTCTAGCTCGCAGAGCCTTATGATTAAAATTTGGTCTGCGGATGTTTCTTCTAAGTCCAAGCTATTAGCAATCCCTTACAAGGGGAAGACCTTGTTTGGACCGGGCTTGATGGAGATAATCTCTGATGTTATGGGAGGTAACGGTCATCTTCTCTCTCAGGATAAAAGAAACAATCAGAAGGGACGACAGAGTAATTTTCGTTCCTTTCGAAATTTCAAAGGAAATTCTTCCTCTTCCGTCTCCAAGCAGGAACAGACTAAACCTTCATGGAGACCCAATCAGTCTTGGAATAAGGGAAAACAATCCAAGAAGCCTGCTATTGAGTCGAAGACTGCATCAAGGGTCTGCCCCCGATCCGGGACCGGATCTTGTAGGGGCAGATTTTTCTTTTTCGCTCAGGCTTGGGTTCGAGATGTTCAGGATCCCTGGGCAGTAGACATAGTGTCCCAGGGATACAAACTAGAGTTCAAAGGTTTTCCTCCCAGAGGCAGGTTTCTGCTTTCAAGATTATCTGTAGACCAGACAAAAAGAGAGGCGTTCTTACACTGTGTAAGAGACCTCTCCGACCTGGGAGTGATAGTTCCTGTTCCAATACAGGAACAGGGTCTGGGATTTTATTCCAATCTGTTCGTGGTTCCCAAAAAGAGGGAACCTTCAGGCTTATTTTAGATCTCAAGAGTCTAAACAAGTTTCTCAGAGAACCATCCTTCAAGATGGAAACTATTCGTTCCATTCTCCCTTTGATCCAAGAAGGTCAACTTATGACAACAGTGGATTTAAAGGACACCTGTCCCCATGTTCCCATTTACAGGGATCATCACAAGTTCCTAAGGTTTGCCTTTCTAGACAAACACTTCCAATTCGTGGCTCTTCCCTTTAATCTTGCCACAGCTCCCATAATTTTCTCAAAGGTTCTGGGATCACTGTTGGCGGTGCTTCGGTTACGGGGCATTGCAGTGGATCTGAACAACATCCTAGTCCAGGCGCCATCGTTACAACAAGCAGGATCACACACGGAAATGTTATTATCCTTCCTGCGATCTCATAGATGGAAGGTAAATTTAGAAAAGAGTTCCTTAGTCCCAAATACAAGGGTAACCTTCTTGGGAACCATAAAATCAAAGATTTTCGATTCTTGTCTAGCCCTTCAGTCCACTCCTTGGCCATCAGTGGCTCAGTGCATGGAGGTGATCAGGCTGATGGTAGCGGCAATGGAAATCATCCTGTTTGCTCGGTTTCATCTCAGACCTAAGCAGTTAGACAGGCTCAGGCAATGTAACGGAGATTATGCGGATTTGTCTCCTCGAATACTTCTGGAGCAGGAGACAAGGGATTTTCTCCAATGGTGGTCGTCTTGGGATCATCTCTCCCAGGGAACCTGCTTTTGCAGACCATCTTGGGTGATTGTTACAACAGACGACAGCCTTCTAGGATGGGGAGCAGTCTGGGGCTCTCTAAAGGCTCAGGGAGTTTGGACTCAGTCAGAGTCTGTTCTACTTATAAACATTCTAGAACTGAGAGCGATCGTCAATGCTCTGCTGGCCTGGCCCCAGTTAGCCTCGGTCCAGTTTATCAGGTTCCAGTCGGACAACATAACTTCAGTGGCTTACATCAATCATCAGGGAGGAACGAGGAGTTCCTTAGCGATGACAGAAGTAACCAAAATAATCCAGTGGGCGGAAACCCACTCTTGCAGTCTGTCGGCGATCCACATCCGAGGGGTGGACAACTGGGAGGCGGACTTCCTGAGCAGGAAGACCTTTCATCCGGGGGAGTGGGAACCCAATCCGGAAGTGTTTTCCAGACTGATTCTCAAATGGGGTCAGCCGGAATTGGATCTCGTGGCATCTCGGCAGAACGCCAAGCTTCTGAGGTACGGGTCGCGGTCCAGGGATCCTCAGGCGATACTGATAGACGCCCTGGACCTTCAGTCTAGCATACCTATTTCCTCCGTTTGCTCTGCTTCCTCTGGTTATTGCTCGAATCAAGTAGGAGAGGGCCTCGGTGATCCTCATTGCACCATCTTGGCCTCACAGTATTTGGTATGCAGATCTGGTGGACATGTCATCTCTGCCACCTTGGAGACTTCCGTTGAAGAAGGACCTTCTATTTCAGGTGCCCTTCCTTCACCCAAACCTAGTTTCTCTGAAGTTGACTGCTTGGAGATTAAACGCTTAATTTTATCCAAGCGGGGATTTTCAGAATCGGTCATAGAGACCATGATTCAGGCTTGTAAACCTGTAACTAGAAAGATTTACCATAAGATATGGCGTAAATATCTCTATTGGTGTGAATCCAAGGGCTACTCCTGGAGTAGCGTTATGATTCCTAGAATTTTCTCTTTTCTCCAAGAGGGTTTGGAGAAAGGATTATCGACAAGTTCCCTAAAGGGTCAAATTGCTGCCTTATCTATTTTGTTACACAAACGTCAGGCAGATGTTCCAGATGTGCAATCTTTTTGTCAGGCCTTGGTCAGGATCAGGCCTGTGTTCAAGTCAGTTACTCCTCCATGGAGTCTTAATTTGGTTCTCAAAGTTCTTCAAGGGGCTCCATTTGAGCCTATGCATTCCTTAGATATCAAGTTGTTATCTTGGAAAGCTTTATTTCTTGTTGCTATTTTTTCTGCTCGCAGAGTGACAGAGCTCTCTGTATTGCAGTATGAGTCCCCTTACCTTATTTTTCATTCAGATAAGGTAGTTTTACCTACTAAATTAGGATTTCTTTCTAAGGTTGTTTCTGATCGGAACATTAATCAGGAGATTGTTGTTCCTTCCTTGTGTCCTAATCCTACCTCTCAGAAGGAACGGCTTCTGCACAATTTGGAAGTGGTTCGTGCCTTAAAGTTTTACCTTCTGCTTTGTTTGTGGTTTTCTCAGGAAAATGTAAGGGACAGAAAGCTACGACTACTTCTCTTTCTTTTTGGCTGAAGAGTATCATACGTTTTGCATATGAGACTGCTGGACAGCAGCCTCCAGAGAGAGTTACGGCTCATTCCACAAGGGCTGTTGCTTCCTCATGTGCATTCAAAAATTAGGCTTCTGTGGAACAGATTTGCAAGGCTGCAACTTCACACTTTTTCAAAATTCTACAAATTTGAAACTTTTGCCTCAGCTGAGGCCGCTTTTGGGAGAAAGGTTCTTCAAGCAGTGGTGCCTTTCGTTTAAGTTCCATGTCTTGTCCCTCCCATATCATCTGTGTACTCTAGCTTGGGTATTGATTCCCAATAGTAATTAAGATGATCCGTGGACTCATCGTGTAATTAAAAAGAAAAGAAAATGTATGCTTACCTGATAAATGTATTTCTTTTTTGACACGATGAGTCCACGGCCCGCCCTGTTTTTGGAAAACAGGTTGTTGGTTATTATAAACTTCAGACACCTCTGCACTTTGTTACTTCCTTTCTCTCATTTACTTCGGTCGAAAGACTGGGTTGGGAGGGAAGGGAGGTGATATTTAACAGCTTTGCTGTGGTGCTCTTTGCCGCCTCCTGCAGGGCAGGAGTGGCATTCCCAATAGTAATTAAGATGATCCATGGACTCATCGGGGGGTAGTTATCAACACGTCTAATTTACCTGCCTTCGCCGGTTCAATACGCCCGCCTAAGCTCGCCTACCATCGCTGCCGCGGACCTGCAAAATTTCGCCTAAGTTATCAATAAACCTGTCAAAAAGCCGCGCACCAAGTACGGGGCAATGAGCAGCGGACTGTGATAGTTATCACTCATCCGATCTCGCTGCTCTTCGGCTTTTTGACAGCTTTATTGCTAGCCTGTCACTAAGCACCAACACTAAACTACACTGTTCTACCCCCTATACTGGCGCCCCCGGAGCCCCCTGCAACTAAATAAAGTTAGTAACCCCTAAACCGCCGCTCCTAGACCCCGCTGCAACTCTTATAAATGTATTAACCCCTAAACCGCCGCTCCCGGACACCGCCGCCACCTACATTATACCTAGTAACCCCTATCCTGCCCCCCCTATACCGCCGCCCTCTATAATAAAGTTATTAACCCCTATCCTGCTGATCCCGGACCCCGCCGCAACTAAATAAATAGTTTAACCCCTAAACCGCCGCTCCCGGACCCCGCCGCAACCTATATTAAACTTATTAACCCCTATCCTGCCCCCCCTACACCGCCGCCACTGTAATAAATTTATTAACCCCTAAACCTAAGTCTAACACTAAACCTAACACCCCCCTAACTTAAATATTAATTAAATAAATCTAAATAATATTTATATTATTAAATAAATTAATCCTATTTAAAACTAAATACTTACCTATAAAATAAACCCTAATATAGCTACAATATAAATAATAATTATATTGTAGCTATCTTAGGATTTATTTTTATTTTACAGGCATCTTTCAATTTATTTTAACTAGGTACAATAGCTATTAGTTATTAACTATTTAATAGCTTACCTAGCTAAAATAAAGAGAAATTTACCTGTAAAATAAAAACTAACCTAAGTTACAATTACACCTAACACTACACTATACTTTAATAAATTATTCCTATTTAAACTAAATACTTACCTGTAAAATAAACCCTAAGATAGCTACAATATAATTAATAATTACATTGTAGCTATTTTAGGATTTATATTTATTTTACAGGTAACTTTGTATTTATTTTAGCTAGTTAGAATAGTTATTAAATAGTTATTAACTATTTAATAACTACCTAGCTAAAAGAAATACAAAATTACCTGTAAAATAAATCCTAACTTAAGTTACAATTAAACCTAACACTACACTATCATTAAATTAATTAAATAAATTAGCTACAAATAACTACAATTAAATACAATTACATAAACTAACTAAAGTACAAAAAATAAAAAAGCTAAGTTACAAAAAATAAAAAAAATAAGTTACAAACATTTCAAAAATATTACAACAATTTTAAGCTAATTACACCTAATCTAAGCCCCCTAATAAAATAACAAAGCCCCCCAAAATAAAAAAAATGCCCTACCCTATTCTAAATTTAAAAAGTTCAAAAATCTTTTACCTTACCAGCCCTTAAAAGGGCCTTTTGCGGGGCATGCCCCAAAGAAAACAGCTCTTTTGCCTGTAAAATAAAAATACAACCCCCCCAACGTTAAAACCCACCACCCACATACCCCTAATCTAACCCAAACCACCCTTAAATAAACCTAACACTACCCCCCTGAAGATCATCCTACCTTGAGTCGTCTTCACTCAGCCGAGCCACCGATGGAACCGAAGAGGAGATCCGGAGCGGCAGAAGTGATCCTCCAAGGGGCGCTGAAGAAGTCTTCCATCCGATGAAGTGATCCTCCAAGGGGCGCTGAAGAAGTCTTCCATCCGGGCGATGTCATCTTCCAAGCGGCGCTGAAGAAGTCTTTCATCCGGGCGATGTCATCTTCCAAGCGGGGTCTTCAATCTTCTTTCTTCAGGATCCATCTTCATCCCGCCGACGCGAAACATCCTTCTTCCCCGATGGACTAACGGCGAATGAAGGCTCCTTTAAGGGACGTCATCCAAGATGGCGTCCCTTCAATTCCGATTGGCTGATAGGATTCCATCAGCCAATCGGAATTAAGGTAGGAAAAATCTGATTGGCTGATTGAATCAGCCAATCAGATTGAAGTTCAATCCGATTGGCTGATCCAATCAGATTGAGCTCGCATTCTATTGGCTGTTCTGATCAGGTAAAAATTTGGTAAAAATAAAGCAGTTTATTTTCAAAGTTAAAAGACACAGTAACATCCAATATTTTGTTGATCAATTTGTGAATCAGACAGTCCAGGCCCTTCAACATGTAAATTTACATATCTAATGTGAATGGAATAGATGTAAAGCAGAATTGGGACGTTACTTTAACATTTAAAGACACAGTAACTCTAGTTAGAATATTCAATTTCTATTGGATCGAAATGTGAATAAAGATGTTACATATACTTTATGCTGTTTTACAGTTCAGAGGTAAACCTCTTTTTTCAGAGCCAACATTGTCTTAGATGCTGTTCAAGATGCATTATGACAATGTTCAATATATTCTGCAGCCTTCTCCTCAAGTGTCCTAAAACCTTAGTGTCCATTCAATCAGTGACCTGCGCTTCCTCCACGACTCCTCCTGGAGTTATCTTGCATGACATTGCTTCCCTCTTGTACTAGACGGTCTAGGCTGTGTTGTCGGCTTTTCCCATGCTGCAGGGGAGCGCAAGAGGAAAATGAAACATTCAGTGAGCGAGGTTTCTGTCATGGTTGTTACTATCTCAGAAGTCCCCTCCCAGACCTGAGGAAGAGGATACTTCGGTAGCATCTGAGGATAAAATCTCAGTTTCCGACAGTATAATTCCTCCTGCTGATACTGAAGTAGTTTCTGTCAGGTTTAAGCTAGATCACCTCCGTCTGTTACGTAGAAGGTTTTAGCTACTCAGGACGACAACGACACCATGGTTGTTGTTAATCTTATGAATAAGATCGAGTTCCAAGATCATTGCTAAGGAATGGGAGAGAACGGGTATCCCTTTTTTGTCCATTTCCTATATTTGGAAGAGATGTTTATGCATAGCAGACTCTTTCAAGTAGTCTTGTCAGAGGGTACCCAAGGTGGAAAGGACTATTTCCAATCTAGCCGGGAGACCTACTGGAGGATAGTTGTTCCTTTAAGGATCCTAGGGATAAGAGGTCAGAGGGGTTGCTAAAGAATGGCAAGCTATGATTTGTATTGCTACTGTCACTTATGCGGCAGCATACTGGTTCATACGTTGTCTGGTTCCATTCGGACAGACACTCCCCTCTAGGTAACCCAGGATAAGATAAAGGCCCTTAAAGGTACATGAAACCCAAACATTTTCTTTCATGATTCAGATAGAGAATACAATTTTAAACAACTTTCCCATTTACTTAATTATATTATTTAATTTGCTTCCTTCTCTTGTTATCATTTGCTGAGAGGTTTATCTAGGCAAGTACATGAGCAGCAGAGAACCTAGGTTCTAGCTGTTGATTGGTGGCTGCATAGATATATTGAATGTGAAGGGAATGAAAAAGATTAGATAATAGAAGTAAATTAGAAAGTTGTTTAAAATTGTATTCTCTATCTGACTCATGAAAGAAAAATTTTAGGTTTCATGTACCTTTAAGTCGGTCATCTCCTCTCTTACAGACGCTCCCTCCAAGTATTGAGCGGGGAGATAATATTCAGGCTTACCATATTGGCTCGTATTATGGTTAGGATTAATTTTTCGTTCCTTTTGAAATTTTAAGAGAATCCTTCTACTTCTTCCTCTGAGCAGGAGGGAGATTTTGGTTTTCAAGATTATCTGGAGCCAGTTAAGAGGTAAGGTGTCCTTCCACTGTGTAGGAGACCTCTCCAACCTGGGAGTGATAGTTCCTGTTAAAAGATTCAGGAACGGGTCTAGGATTTTATTCAAATCTGATTGTGGTTCCCAAAAAAGGAGGGAACCTTCAGTCCTACTTTAGATCTCAAGAGTCTAATCAAATTCCTAAGAGTACCGTCCTTCAAGATGGAAACTATTCGTTCCATTCTCCCTTTGGTCCAAGAAGGTCAATTTATGACAACAGCGGATTTAAAGGACGTGTACTTGCATGTTCTCATTCACAGGGACAGTCACAGGTTTCTAAGGTTTGCCTTTCTAGACAGACACTTCCAATTTGTGGCTTTGCCCTTTGGTCTTGCCACAGCTCCCAGAATTTTCTCAAGGGTTCTGGGTTTGTTGTTGGCTGTGCTTCGGTTACAGGTGTTGGCGGTGCTTTGGTTACAGGGCATTGCTGGGGCGCCCTAGCTGGACGACAGTCTAGTCCAGGCGCCATCTTTTCAAGCAAAATCCCTCACGGAAATGTTGTTATCCTTCCTGCAATAGCAAGGATGGAAGGTAATTTTGGTGAGGAGTTCCTTAGTCCCTTGGACAAGGGTAACCTTCTTGGGAACCATAATTGATTCCCTATAAATGAAGATTTTTCTGTCAGAAGTCTTCGATATTTGTCTAGCTCTTCAGTCCACTTCTCAGCCATCAGTGGCTCTGTGCATGGAGGTAATCGGGTTGATGGTGGCGGCAAATAGACATCATCCCGTTTGCTCGGCTTTTCCTCAGATTATGCGGACTTGTCTTTCCGAATACTGGAACAGGAGACAAGAGGTATTCTTCAATGTTGATTGTCTCTGGATCATCTCTCCCAGGGAACCTGCTTTCGCAGACCATCTTGGGTGATTGTGACAACAGATACCAGCCTTCTAGGAGGGTGAGCAGTCTGAGGCTCCCTAAAGGCTCAGGGAGTTGGTATTCAGTCAGAGTCTGTTCTACCTATATAACATCTGGAGCTGAGAGCGATCTTCAATGCTCTTCTGGTCTGGCCCCAGTTAGCCTTGGTCCAGTTTATTAGGTTCCAGTTGGGCAACATAACTTCAGTGGGTTACATAAATCTTCAGGGAGGAACGAGAAGTTCCTTAGCGATGACAGAGGTAACCAAAATAATTCAGAGGGCGGAAGTCCACTCTTGCTGTCTGTCGGTGATCCACATCCCAGGGGTGGACTACTGGGAGGCAGAATTCCGCAGCAGACAGACTTTTCATCTGGGGGAGTGGAAACTCCATCTGGAAGGGTTTTCAAGCCTGATTCTCAGATGGGGATCTAGATTTCATGGCATCTTGATAGACGGACAATCTTCCGAGGTACGGTTCAAGGTTCTGGGACCCTCAGGCGGTTCTGATAGACGTCCTGGAGGTACCTTTGACATTCAGAATAGCATACCTAATTCCTCCGTTTGCTCTCTTCCTTGGGTCATTACTCAAAACAAGCAGGAGAGGGCTTCGGTGATCTTCATTACACCAGCTTGGCCTCTCAGGATTTGGTATGTAGATCTAGTGGACATGTTATCTCTATCACCTTGGAGTCTTCCGTTGAGGAAGGACCTTCTAATTCAAGGGCCCTTCCTTCACCCAAATCTAGTTTCTCTGAAGCTGATTGTTTGGAGAATTGAACACTTAATTTTATACAAGCAAGGTTTTCAGAATCGGTCATAGATACCATGATTCAGGCTCGTAATCCTGTACTAGAAGGAATTACCATAAGATGGCGTAAATATCTCCCTTGGTGTGCGTCCAAGGGCTACTCCTGGAGTAGAGTTAGGATTCCTAGAATTTTGTCTTTTCTCCAAGAGGGTTTGGAGAAAGGATTATAGATAAATTACCCTAAAGGGGGGTCAAATTTCTGCCTTATCTATTTCATTACACAATCGTCTGACAGATGTTCCGGAGGTACAATCTGTTTGTCAGACCTTGGTTAGGATCAGGCCTATGTTCAAATTAGTTACTCCTCCATGGAGTCTTATTTTAGTTCTTCATGAGGCTCTGTGTGAGACTATACATTCCTTAGATATTAAGTTATTATCTTGGAAAGTTTTATTTTTTGTTGCTATTTCTTCTGCTCGCAGAGGATCAGAGCTCTCGTCTTTGTTGTACGAGTCTCCTTACCTTATTTTTCATTCAGATAAGGTAGTTTTACGTACTAAATTAGGATTTCTTCCTAAAGTTGTTTCTGATCGAAGCATTAATCAGGAGATTGTTGTTCCTTCCTTGTGTCCTAATCCTTCTTCTCAGAAGGAATGGCTTCTACACAATTTGGATATGGTCCGTGCCTTAAGGTTTTACCTGCAGGCGACTAAGGATTTTTGTCAGTCTTCCGCTTTGTTTGTGTTTTTCTCAGGAAAACGTAAAGATCAGAAAGCCACAGCTACTTCTCTTTCATTTTGGCTGAGGAGTATCATGCGTTTTGCATTTGAGACTGCTGGACAGCAGCCTCCAGAGAGAGTTACGTCTCATTCCACGAGGACTGTTGCTTCCTCATGGGCATTCAAAAATGAAGCTTCTGTGGATCAGATTTGCAAGGTGGTAACTTTTTTAAAATTTTATAAATCTGACTCTTTTGCCTCGGCCTAGGCCGCTTTTGGGAGAAAGGTTCTTCAAGCAGTGGTGCCTTCTGTTTAGATTTCCTGTCTTGTCCCTCCCGTATCATCTGTGTACTCTAGCTTGGGTATCGATTCCCAATAGTAATTAAGATGATCCGTGGACTCATTGTGTCATTAAAAAGAAAAGAAAATTTATGCTTGCCTGATAAATTTATTTATTTTTTGACACGATGAGTCAATGGCCCGCCCTGTTTTGAAAGACAGGTTGTTGGTTATAAACTTTAGACACCTCTGCACCTTGTTACTTCCTTTCTCTCCTTGACTTTGGTCGAATGACTGGGTTGGGAGGGAAGGGAGGTGATGTTTAACAGCTTTGCTGTGGTGCTCTTTGCCGCCTCCTGCAGGGCAGGAGAGGTATTCCCAATAGTAATTAAGATGATCCGTGGACTCATCATGTCAAAAAAGAAATACATTTATCAAGTAAGCATAAATTTTCTTTTTCTCCCTCAGGATAAGAGAAATAAACAGAAAGGGTGTCAGAGTAATTTTTGTTCCTTTCGAAATTTCAGAGGCAAGCCTCTCACCCCCTCTTCCAAGCAGGAACAGTTCAAGCCTTCCTGGAAGTCCAGTCAGTCCTGGAACAAAGGGGAAGCAATCTAAGAAGCCTGCAAATTACCCAGTCAGCATTAAAGGGCCTGCAAATGACCCAGTCAGCATTAAAGGGCCTGCCCCCGATCCGGGAGTGGATCCTGTAGGGGGCAGACTTTCTTTATACGCTCAGGCTTTGATTCGGGATGTTCTGTATCCCTGGGCGGTGGACATCGTATCCCAGGGATACAAACTAGAGTTCAAGACCTTTCCTCCCAGAGGCAGGTTCATTCTCTCAAGATTATCTGTAGACCAGATAAAGAGGCATTCCTAAACTGTGTTGAGGATCTGTCTGCCTTGGGAGTAATAGTTCCAATACTGGAACAGGGTCAGGGATTCTACTCCAATCTGTTTGTGGTTCCAAAGAAAGAGGGAACTTTTAGACCAGTTTTAGACCTCAAATGTCTAAACAAGTATTTTCATAGTACCATCCTTCACGATGGAAACTATACGTTCTATTCTTCCCTTGGTTTAGGATAGGCACCTTATGAAAACCATATATCTAAAGGATGCGTACCTTCATCTTCCCATCCACAAGGACCATCACAAGTTTCTGAGATTCCCTTTTCTGGACAAACACCAGTTTGTGGCTTTTCCGTTCTGCCTTGCCACAGCTCCCAGAATTTTTTTCAAAAGTTCTGGGGGCTCTGTTGGCAGTTATCAGGTCACGGGGCATTGCAGTGGCGCCATATCTGGACAACATTCTGGTTCAGGCGCCATCTTTTCAACAAGCATACTCTCATACGGAGAACTTGTTGTATTTTCTTCGCTCCTACAGTTGGAAGGTGAATCTGGGAAAAGCTCCTTGGTTCCGGCTACAAGGGTAGTATTCTTGAAGACCATAATAGACTCCCTATCAATGAAGATATTTCTGACAGAGGTCAGAAAGTCAAATATTTTTGACTCTTGCCTTGCCCTCCAATCATCTCTTCAGCCGTCAGTGGCTTAATGTATGGAGGTAATTGGTCTGATGGTAGGTGCCATGGACATCATTCAGTTTGCTCGGTTCCACCTCAGACCTCTGCAGTTATGCATGCTGAGGCAATGGAATGGGATCAGACGACAAGGGAATCGCTTCCGTGGTGGTTGTCTCAGGATCACCTTTCCCAGGGAACTTTCTTTTGAAGTCCTTCCTGGGTGATTGTGACCACGGATGCCAGCCTGCTGGGTTGAGGAGCAGTCTGGGGCTCATCGAAAGTTCAGGGTCTATGGACTCGGGAAGAATCAGTTCTCCTCATAAACATCCTAGAGCTGAGAGCGATCTTTAATTCTCTACTGGCCTGGCCTCAGTTAGCTTCAGCCCGGTTTATCAGGTTTCAGTCAGACAACATAACATCGGTATGTACAAGAAATGCAAAGAAATTTGCAAAACGAAGAAAAAGACTGCCTATCTCTGAGAAAATTTATATAAAAAACCCATTGATATTAGATATGAAAAAAGAAAAACAAAAGAATTAAATAAGTGTATTTAAAATTGTCTCATGCAACAACACTTGAACTAAATAACTTTATTGGAGACAAAGAATGGGTTCGGCTGGACTAGTACACACGCACACACACACACTGGTTAAAACTACCTTGAACTCAGAAAAGCAATGTTCTTATAGATTAGAGATGCACATAAATCGAAAAGTTATAAAATTGCAATCATTTGTTGGCAATATTGAATATCCCTCTCATAAGGTATAGCCTATGGTTGCAACATAAAGTATATACATCAGATAGTTAACGCTATGAAGTTTTTATCTTGGATATTTTTCAAATATTATGTATTTTGCAAATGTTGCCCCACTGTATACGCATAAGAATCTCCTAAGAAGGAACAAACTTTGTAAATGTTTTCACTGATTATATATGCAATTTGTGTTATAAAGTAAAAGACACTGAATTTATGTCTATGTGTGGTATTTGTCAGAATAAAATCTACTGCTTATTTGAAATTCAGAGTAGGGGGTCTATTTATGTAGGTGCGGACAGACATGATCCACTATAGCGAATCATGTCCGCCGCACATAGATAAATGCCGACAGCGTATATCATTGCACCAGCAGTTCTGGTGAACTGCTGGTGCAATACCGCCCCCTGCAGATTCGCGGCCAATCGGCCGCTAGCAGGGGGTGTCAACCCGATTGTATTCGATCGGGCTGATTGCTGTCCGCCACCTCAGAGATGGCGGACGAGTTAAGGAGCAGCGGTCTTCATCCGCTGCTTCATAAATCGACCCCTAGGTGTTAAATCATTGTCTTTTTATTATGCATTTGGTAATTATGCAATTCTACTGTATTGAGTGGTCCTTTAATACTAAACCAGCTCATGTTACTTTAGTTTATGATATAAAGCTAGATGAGCCTTCTGTGCGCTAAAGGTCTGAGCTGTTCTTCAAACAGTGCTCTAGCTACAAAAAATATATATCTGAGTGCCGTACGGCTAGCGCACCGATTGCAGAACAGTTCAAACTCACAAAAAGTGGGCGGCCGGAGAGAGGGGTACTTGAATTTCAGTGCCACATTAAAGTTACATTGCATCTTCATTACAACTAATGAATTAAACTCCATCTAAAAAATTGCTAATATTCTGGATCTGTTTATACAAAGGGGAAAGTTTTCCACTCACTTTAAGTCTAACAGGAATTGGAAAGCACACAATGTTCAGAATTAAATTATAGGGAAAGGGGGGGGGGTAATTATATTGGCATGGCAGTTTCTAGAGAATCTTGCTCCCAGGGCAAATTTCCAAAATGCACCCCCTGCTCCCCAAGCTGAACTTGGTATACTCTTGGTTACACGGTATCCCTACAGCTGCGGCAGAGGATTCAGCTTCCGGGAGGAGATACCCTGGTGTCAGGCTCCTTTAGGAGTGACTCAGAAGGGTATAGTGGAGCGGTAGCTTTTTTTAGACAAGGGCACCGAGGAACAGAACCCACAGACACAAGGAGGAGGTGAAAGGAGGGGAAGATGCTCTTTAAAGCTTTATGAGCAGCAGCAAAGCAAATAAACCGGCAGGGGGTCATTTGAAATATTTCACAACATCACTTAACGAGGGAAGAAATGAATATGTTTACAAAAGGATTAAACTATGTACCCAGAACAAAGAGCAACATTTTTCATATGAGGGTTGATATTTTAAAGTTTGGAAGGACTTATAGAATAAAATATTACTTTATAGACAAAGTTGAATCCAAATAACTTGTATTTATGATTAAATGTCTGTATGGGAAATCCCACATAGGGAAAATGGGGTGCATGCTAAAAGAAAGGATGACCACACACAGGTAAAGTAAAGAACAGTATAACCCTAATTTTTTCTTCCCTTTAATTTGTTCACAATGATCCATTTTATCTGCTGGAGTGTATTAAATATAAATTGCTGACTAATATCTCCTTTTACTTTATTTCAGCATTTGAAATAGCTGATTTTGCCTGTGGCATCACTACCTATACTGAAAGTTTCTATCCTTAAAAAGGACATTGTACACTAGATTTTTCTTTGCATAAATGTTTCATAGATCCATTTATATAGCCCATACACTCCTAGATTACAAGTTTTGCGTTCCTGTTTTAACGATGAAAAAATGGTCATTTCAGTGTTAAAACAGCACTGCAGCCATTACAAGTTTTGTCGGTATAGCTGTACAGCAAGTCTTTTAGCCTATAACGCAACGTCAGTCCCGCACTCGTAAAAATTACGTTTTTTCATGGGACTTCCATAGCGCTGCCATTACGAGTTTTGCGTTGAGGCTAAAAAGCTTGCGTTACACCCTATACCGACAAGATCCGTTCCACAATCTGAGAGCAGTAGTTATGAGTTTCACGCTACAAAACTGTTACATAAAACTCATAACTAAACTGTTACAAAGTACACTAAAGAGCCCTAAACTACCTATTAACCCCTAAACCGAGGCCCTCCCGCATCGCAAACACTAAATTAAAGTTATTAACCCCTAAACTAATACAACTATTAAACTAAAATTTAACTACCAATTTTTTTTTTTAACGTGTTTATTTAGTTTTTCATCAGTATAAAAAAAATATAGCAGAGCTCATTTGCTCACAATGTGCACCACGCAGGGTAAAGTTTTTTCAGTCATGTAAACAAAATAAAATATAACACATTTTCTCAGATTATATTCCATGCAAGATAAATCAACATCCGTACCCTGCATTACATTCTGGGCACCACATATTGAAGAAAAAAAAAAAGAATTGTAAGGATAAAACAAAAGAACCCAAACTACTACATTGCACTGATGTTTACCACATAGATAGAAATTATTATTCATACTACACAATTTCTATTGATCTAGGAAAATTTAACTACCAATTAAAGAAAACTAAAATACAAATTATAGAAATCCTAACACTACTATAAAAATTACTAAGTATCCAATTACAAAAAATAAAAAATACTAAATTACAAAAAATAACAAACAAAATGATCAAAAATAAAAAAGAATTACACCTAATCTAATAGCCCTATAAAAATAAAAAAGCCCCCCCAAAATAAAAAAAACCCTAGCCTACAATAAACTACCAATAGCCCTTAAAAAGGTCTTTTGTAGGGCATTGCCCTAAGTTAAACAGCTCTTTTACCTGTAAAAAAAAAATACAAAGACCCCCCAACAGTAAAACCCACCACACAACCAACCCCCTAAAATAAAAAAAACCTAACTCTAACAAAAACCTAAGCTACCCATTGCCCTGAAAAGGGCATTTGTATGGGCATTGCTCTTTTGCATTACCCTAAAAAGGGCATTTAGCTCGTTTACGAATAGCCCAAACCCTAAACTAAAAAAAAAACAAACGCCAAAAAACCCTTAAAAAACTAACCTGCGAAGATCCACTTACAGTTTTTGAAGTCCCGCTTGACTGATCTTCATCCAGGCAGCGAAGTCCTCATCCAGGCGGCGGGAAGTCTTCATCCAGGCGGCCTCTTCTATCTTCATCCAGGCGGCGAAGTCCTCATCCAGGTGGCGAGACGTCTTCTTCTATCTTCATCCAGGCGGCATCTTCTATCTTCATCCCAGCGCAGAGCAGGTCCATCCTGAAGACATCCAGCGCGGAGCATCCTCTTCATACGGTCGCCGCCGTATACTGAATCTTCAATGCAAGGTACGCAATTCAAAATGGCGTCCCTTGCATTTCTATTGGCTGATTTGATTTTGGAAATTCAAATCAGCCAATCGGATGAAAGCTACTGAAATCCTATTGGCTGATTTGAACAGCCAATAGAATTTCAGAAGCTCTAATCCTATTGGCCAAGGTTTTACTTTATTTTTATTATGTGGGTTTGGGGGGGTGGGGGGGTTGTATACTATTAGAGGGTGTTTGTTTTATTTTGTAGCAAAAGAGCTGTTAACTTTGGGGTAATGCCCTACAAAAGGCCCTTTTAAGGGCCCCTGGTAGTTTATTCTAGATTAGGCTTTTTTATTTTGGGTGTTTTTTTTTGTTTTGTTTTTGTTTTTTGTTTTTTTAAAGGGTATTAAAATAGGAATAATTTTTATTGTTTTAGATAATTTTGTTTGTTATTTTTTGTAATGGTAGTTTTTTATTTTGTGTAATTTTAGTGTTTTTTATTTTTTGTAATGTTAGGTTTTAGTGTAAAGCACTTAGGTTTTATTTCACAGGTAAGTTTGACTTTATTTTAAATAGGAGTTATTTAGTTAATAATTGTAAGTTTAATTTAGCTCTATTTTAATTATGTTAAAGTTAGGGGTTGTTAGGTTTAGGGGTTAATATAGTTTAATTTAGGTTGTTGCGATGTAGGGGGGCTGTCAGTTTAGGGGTTAATAGGTTTATTTAGTGGTAGTGATGTGGGAGGCCAGAGGTTAAGGGGTTAATAATTTTATTTAGTGGCGGCGATGTCGGGGAGCGGTAGAATAGGGGTTAATAGATTTATTATAGTGTGGGCGATGTTGGGGTGCAGGGGAATAGGGGTTAATAACTAGTATAGTGGCGACGATATTGGGAGCGGCAAATATGGGGTTAATAGCTTTATTTTGGTGGCGGGGATATCGGGAGTGGCAGATTAGGGGTTAATAACATGATGAAGGTGTTGGTCATGTCGGGTGCAGCAGATTAGGGGTGTTTAGACTCAGGGTTTATGTTAGGGTGTTAGGTTTAAACATTATTTTTTCCCCCCATAGACATCAATGGGGCTGCGTTACGGAGCTTTTCATTCCACGATTGCAGGTGTTAGGCTTTTTTCTGACCCGCTCTCCCCATTGATGTCTATGGAGAAAGCGTGCACAAGCACGTCAAAACATCGCTTGGATTCTGTGCGGTATGGAGCTCAACGTACCCATATCCCACGCACAAGCCGGCTGTTTGAAAACTTGTAATGGCTGCGCTATAGAGGGTTAAATAATGCAACTTTTGTTGCGTTCGTTAATTTCCCTATAGCGTGCATAACTTGTAATCTACCTGACAGGTTGTTGTTTTTTAAATGTATAGTTTTGCTTATTTATAAATAACATTGTGCTGATTTTCAGACTCCTAACCAAGCCCCAAAGTTTTAGCAGCAGACTGTAGTCTACCTATTCCAGCTTATTCCTGTTTGTGTAAACTGTCTTTTCATATGCAGGGGAGGGGGAAGTGTATGCTCTTTTTGCTTTCCCGCCCATTTGAACAGTGCTAAGCTAGGAGCTTCTAAGTAAGCTTTTAAAAAGTTTTTATACTGTATTTTTAGATCAGTATCTGTGCATATTCTTCTTTATAGTATTGTCTATTACATGCAGTTATATTAAAATTGGTTTATACTGTCCCTTTAATTAAAGGCTACAGAAAAGCTGTGTTAACATATCCAGCAGAAGAAATGACACTCCCAGTAGGAGGTAGAAGAGATAAGCATTAAAAAGCTCACCGACATGGAGGGAAATCATGCAAAGTCTTTGGGATCTTTTTAGACTTATATTGTAATGTAGACGTCTCCTTTATATCAATAACCTGCATAGTGATATAAATATCTTTCAAACAAAAATTTGTGTTTCTAACATTTTTTTTTAGGAAACTCTTCATACTGGACAAGATGTCTTAGATCATCTTGCCTGAGTGGAGAGCTTTTTGAATATCCGGCCCTAAGTATTGGGCTTTGGTTTACAGACAGAGATAATATAAATAAGCATGTGTCTGTACAGATAGTGATAAAATAAAGAGATTTAATTTCCTTACAAGCTCAACCCATTTTGATGGTTTGCAGTTTCATAGGACAAAGTCAGCTATTTCACTACAAAAATAATCCTAAAAGAGCACTTTGGGTATAACTATTTCTTTCATGTAATTAACAAGAGTCCATGAGCTAGTGACGTATGGGATATACATTCCTACCAGGAGGGGCAAAGTTTCCCAAACCTCAAAATGCCTATAAATACACCCCTCACCACACCCACAAATCAGTTTTACAAACTTTGCCTCCGATGGAGGTGGTGAAGTAAGTTTGTGCTAGATTCTACGTTGATATGCGCTCCGCAGCAAGTTGGAGCCCGGTTTTCCTCTCAGCGTGCAGTGAATGTCAGAGGGATGTGAGGAGAGTATTGCCTATTTGAATGCAGTGATCTCCTTCTACGGGGTCTATTTCATAGGTTCTCTGTTATCGGTCGTAGAGATTCATCTCTTACCTCCCTTTTCAGATCGACGATATACTCTTATATATACCATTACCTCTACTGATTCTCGTTTCAGTACTGGTTTGGCTATCTGCTATATGTAGATGAGTGTCCTGGGGTAAGTAAGTCTTATTTTCTGTGACACTCCAAGCTATGGTTGGGCACTTTATTTATAAAGTTCTAAATATATGTATTCAAACATTTATTTGCCTTGACTCAGAATGTTCAACTTTCCTTATTTTCCAGACAGTCAGTTTCATATTTGGGATAATGCATTTTAATTTAACATTTTTTACCTTAAAATTTGACTTTTTCCCTGTGGGCTGTTAGGCTCGCGGGGGCTGAAAATGCTTCATTTTATTGCGTCATTTTTGGCGCGGACTTTTTTGGCGCAAAAATTCTATTTCCGTTTCCGGCGTCATACGTGTCGCCGGAAGTTGCGTCATTCTTTGACGTTATTTTGCGCCAAAAATGTCGGCGTTCCGGATGTGGCGTCATTTTTGGCGCCAAAAGCATTTAGGCGCCAAATAATGTGGGCGTCTTTTTTGGCGCTAAAAAATTTGGGCGTCATTTTTGTCTCCACATTATTTAAGTCTCATTATTTATTGCTTCTGGTTGCTAGAAGCTTGTTCACTGGCATTTTTTTCCCATTCCTGAAACTGTCATTTAAGGAATTTGATCAATTTTGCTTTATATGTTGTTTTTTTCTTTTACATATTGCAAGATGTTCCACGTTGCAACTGAGTCAGAAGTTACTACAGGAAAATCACTGCACAGTGCTGGAGCTACCAAGCTAAGTCTGTTATAAACTTTTGGTATCTGTTTCTCCAGCTGTTATTTGTATTGCATGTCATGTCAAACTTATTAATGCAGATAAAATTTCCTTTAGTACTGTTACATTACCTGTTGCTGTTCCGTCAACATCTAATTTTCAGAGTGTTCCTGATAACATAAGAGATTTTATTTATTTTAAATCCATTAAGAAGGCTATGTCTGTTATTTCTCCTTCTAGTATACATAAAAGTCTTTTAAAACTTCTCTTTTTTTCAGATGAATTTTTAAATGAACATCATCATTTTGATGCTGATAAATCTTTGTATTTGTCCAAGATGGAATTTATTCGTTCTTTACTTAAAGAAGTGTTATTTGCATTAGAAATAGAGGATTCTGGTCCTCTTGATACTAAATGTAAACGTTTAAATAAGGTAGTTATTCCAGAAGTGTTTTATCTCCCTGATGCTATTTCTGAAGTAATTTCCAGGGAATGGAATAATTTGGGTAATTTATTTACTCCTTCTAGACGTTTAAGCAATTTATATCCTGTGCCATCTGACAGATTAGAGTTTTTTGGGACAAAAATCCCTAAGGTTATGGGGCTGTCTCTACTCCTGCTAATGTACTACTATTCCTATGGCAGATAGTACTTCATTTAAGGATCCTTTAGATAGGAAAATTGAATCCTTTCTAAGAAAAGCTTACTTATGTTCAGGTAATCTTCTTAGACCTGCTATATTTTTAGCGGATGTTGCTGCAGCTTCAACTTTTTGGTTAGAAGCTTTAGCGCAACAAGTAACAGATCATAATTTTATAGCATTATTATTATTTTATAACATGCTAATAATTTTATTGGTGATACCATCTTTTGATATCATTAGAGTTGATGTCAGGTATATGTCTCTAGCTATTTTAGCTAGAAAAGCTTTATGGATTAAACTTGGAATACTGACATGTCTTCTAAGTCAACTTTGCTTTCCCTTTCTTTCCAGGGTAAATAATCATTTCGTTCCTTTCTTCACAACAAGGAACAAAAGCCTGATCCTTCATCCTCAGGAGCGGTATCAGTTTGGAAACTATTTCCAGTTTGGAATATATCCGAGCTTTATAGAAACCTATAGCCAGCTCCTAAGTACCTATGAAGGTGCGGCCCTTATTCCAGCTCAGCTGGTATGGGGCAGATTACGTTTTCTTCAAAGAAATTTGGATCAATTCCGTTCTTAATCTCTGGTTTCAGAAACATTGTTTCAGAAAGGTACAGGATTGGCTTCAAGTTAAGGCCTCCTGCTAAGAGATTCTTTTCTTCCCCGTGTCCCAGTTAACACAGCAAGGCTCAGCATTTCTGAAATGTGTTTCAGATCTAGAGTTGGCTGGAGTATTTATACCAGTTCCAGTTCTGGAACAGGGGCTGGGGTTTTATTTTATCTCTTCATTGTACCAAAGAAGGTCAATTCCTTCAGACCAGTTCTGGATCTATCATTATTGAATCGTTATGTTAGGATACCAACATTCAAGATGGTTACTGTAGGACTATCCTGCCTTTTGTTTAGCAAGGGCATTATATGTCTACAATAGATTTACAGGATGTGTATCTGCATATTCCGATTCATCCAGATTACTTTTAGTGTCTGAGATTCTCTTTTTAGACAAGCATTACCAGTTTTGTGGCTCTACCGTTTGGCCTAGCCTCAGTTCCAAGAATTTTTTTCAAAGGTTCTCGGTGCCCTTCTTTCTCTATTCAGAGAATAGAGTGTTGGTATTTCCTTATTTGGACGATATCTTGGTACTTGCTCAGTCTTCTCATTTTCGTAGAATCTCATACGAATCGACTTGTGTTGTTTCTTCAAGTTCATGGTTGGAGGATCAATTTACCAATCAGTTCATTGATTCCTCAGACAAGGGTAACCTTTTTAGGTTTCTAGATAAATTCAGTGTCTATGACTCTGTCCTTGTCAGTCAAGAGAAGTTTATCATTGATATCAGCTTGTCAAAACCTTCAGTCACAATCATTCCCTTTGGTAGCCTTATGCATGGAAATGTTGGGTCTTAGGACTGCCGCATCAGATGCGATCTCCTTTGCTCGTTTTTACATGCGACCTCTTCAGCTCTGTATGCTGAACCAATGGTGCAGGGATTACTCAAAGATATCTCAATTAATATCTTTAAACCGATTTTATGACACTCTCTGACATGGTGGACAGATCACCATCGTTTAGTTCAGGGGGCTTCTTTGTTCTTCCGACCTGGACTATAATCTCAACAGATGCTAGTTTTACAGGTTGGGGAGCTGTATGGGGGTATCTGACGGCACAAGGGGTTTGGGAATCTCAGGAGGTGAGATTTCCGATCAATATTTTGGAACTCCGTGCAATTTTCAGAGCTCTTCAGTCTTGGCCTCTTCCGAAGAGAGAGTTGTTCATTTGTTTTCAGATAAGACAATGTCACATCTGTGGCATACATCAATCATCAAGGAGGGACTCACAGTCCTCTGGCTATGAAAGAAGTATCTCGAATTTTGGTTTGGGCGGAATCCAGCTCCTGTCTAATCTCTGCGGTTTATATCCCAGGTATGGACAATTGGAAAGCGGATTATCTCAGTCGCCAAACGTTGCATCCGGGCGAATGGTCTCTTCACCCAGAGGTATTTCTTCAGATTGTTCAAATGTGGGAACTTCCAGAAATAGATCTGATGGCTTCTCATCTAAACAAGAAACTTCCCAGGTATCTGTCCAGATCCCGGGATCCTCGGGCGGAGGCAGTGGATGCATTTTCACTTCCTTGGAAGTATCATCCTGCCTATATCTTTCCGCCTCTAGTTCTTCTTCCAAGAGTAATCTCCAAGATTCTGAAGGAATGCTCGTTTGTTCTGCTGGTAGCTCCGGCATGGCCTCACAGGTTTTGGTATGAGGATCTTGTCCGGATGGCCTTTTGCCAACCGTGTACTCTTCCGTTAAGACCAGACCTTTTGTCTCAAGGTCCTTTTTTCCATCAGGATCTGAGATCCTTAAATTTAAAGGTATGGAGATTGAACGCTTGATTCTTGGTCAAAGAGGTTTCTCTGACTCTGTGATTAATACTATGTTACAGGCTCGTAAATCTGTATCCAGAGAGATATATTATAGAGTCTGGAAGACTTATATTTCTTGGTGTCTTTCTCATCATTTTTCTTGGCATTTTTTTAGAATACCGAGAATATTACAATTTCTTCAGGATGGTTTAGATAAGGGTTTGTCCGCAAGTTCCTTGAAAGGTCAAATCTCTGCTCTTTCTGTTCTTTTTCAACAGAAAGGTTGCTATTCTTCCTGATATTCATTGTTTTGTACAAACTTTGGTTCGTATAAAGCCTGTCATTAAGTCAATTTCTCCTCCTTGGAGTTTGAATTTGGTTCTGGGAGCTCTTCAAGCTCCTCCGTTTGAACCTATGCATTCATTGGACATTAAATTACTTTCTTGGAAAGTTTTGTTCCTTTTGGCCATCTCTTCTGCTAGAAGAGTTTCTGAATTTTCTGCTCTTTCGTGTGAGTCTCCTTTTCTGATTTTTCATCAGGATAAGGCGGTGTTGCGAACTTCTTTTGAATTTTTACCTAAAGTTGTGAATTCCAACAACATTAGTAGAGAAATTGTGGTTCCTTCATTATGTCCTAATCCTAAGAATTCTAAGGAGAAATCATTGCATTCTTTGGATGTTGTTAGAGCTTTGAAATATTATGTTGAAGCTACGAAATCTTTCCGTAAGACTTCTAGTCTATTTGTTATCTTTTCCGGTTCTAGGAAAGGCCAGAAAGCTTCTGCCATTTCTTTGGCATCTTGGTTGAAATCTTTAATTCATCTTGCCTATGTTGAGTCGGGTAAAATTCCGCCTCAGAGAATTACAGCTCATTCTACTAGGTCAGTATCTACTTCCTGGGCGTTTAGGAATGAAGCTTCGGTTGACCAGATCTGCAAAGCAGCAACTTGGTCCTCTTTGCATACTTTTTCTAAATTCTACCATTTTGATGTCTTTTCTTCTTCTGAAGCAGTTTTTGGTAGAACAGTTCTTCAGGCAGCGATTTCAGTTTGAATCTTCTGCTTATGTTTTTTGTTAAACTTTATTTTGGGTGTGGATTATTTTCAGCAGGAATTGGCTGTCTTTATTTTATCCCTCCCTCTCTAGTGACTCTTGTGTGGAAAGATCCACTTCTTGGGTAGTCATTATCCCATACGTCACTAGCTCATGGACTCTTGTTAATTACATGAAAGAAAACATAATTTATGTAAGAACTTACCTGATAAATTCATTTCTTTCATATTAACAAGAGTCCATGAGGCCCACCCTTTTTTGTGGTGGTTATGATTTTTTTGTATAAAGCACAATTATTCCAATTCCTTATTTTATATGCTTCACACTTTTTTTCTTATCACCCCACTTCTTGGCTATTCGTTAAACTGATTTGTGGGTGTGGTGAGGGGTGTATTTATAGGCATTTTGAGGTTTGGGAAACTTTGCCCCTCCTGGTAGGAATGTATATCCCATACGTCACTAGCTCATGGACTCTTGTTAATATGAAAGAAATGAATTTATCAGGTAAGTTCTTACATAAATTATGTTTTCTCAGTACAATGTCCCATTGAAAGGGATATTAACCAGCTCTTGCTTTTATGTAAAATGTACACATACCAGGCCCCCCAGAGAGTCTAGCAGACCCCATAAAAAAAACAACCTAGGTTAAAGAATTTGCTTTTTGGCCTGTCTTGGGAGCATGGGACAAGCACATATTTTCGACAAAATATATAGGACTCAATCATTAATATGAATTAGTTGGAAAACAAATAGATTTATTGTATGCCTATTCTTAAATTCAATTTCTGTAGCAAGTCATTAGTGAAGAAATAAAGCAGAGTGCGATTAGGGAAATGTCCACAAGATGGCGTATATAGATAGATCTAGCAATATGGTGCGCGCGTCAATTTGCACACATATTAGAAGTTGAAAATAAACGTCTTCGCTGGAGCACAATTGAATTTTGCACCACAGGTTAGCACAACATAAACACATTAAAATAAACAGAGACACTTATATATACACTATCTGATAAAAAGCTGTCATAAATATATTAATAAAAATTATTTAAAGGTTCAACGTATATTGCCATGTATTTGGTTGTCAAGGGTTATTAAAAGATTAAGTATAAACTTTTAGTGTCTGTAAAGCAATCAGTGCAGCCATATTGTAGTACAGGGTGAATCGATTTTTCAAATTAATCTTTTTTTTACATTTTCCATGCTGTCCCAACTTTTTCAGGAATTGGGGTTGTACTTGGCTGCCAGTTGCACACAAGCACAGCAGTGATATTACCTCTTTTGACTGTCAGTAACATACAGAGAGCCATTTTTATACCCTTATGGTTCCTAGTAAAAAAAAAACAAAGAGCAGTGATTTTAACCTACAGTTTACACACAACATACAAACAGAAGTATTTTAACACTGTCAAAACACATAATATAGGGATTATTTTTAGCATTGTTTACTGCCAGAAACACATTGGGTAGTCACTTCTTTCAGGGCTATATTTATAATGCACAAAGGTCTAGCAGGCCTTTAAAATGTAGTTACCCCTCAGTGTGCCCAGTATTTTTGTATAGATTTAACCGGAGAGCCTGCTGAAATACTGGACACCTGGCAACTCTACCACCCATATGGGCATTTGTTATTCATAGGCCTCAGTTATATTCTGGCAATCTGTGAGAGAGACACCATTTATGGAGCCTCTCCATTTATACACTAGAGTATAAAGGTTTAAGAAATAGAGGCATACAAAGAGAGAGAGGAGCGCTCTACCAGGAACGAACAACAACTCATCAGCTAGTTCTATGGCAATTTACCACCTAGGAGCAGCCATATTCCTCTAAGCACACTAGGCAAGGAGTCCACGTCTGGTTTCCCCCATAACCCATACGGAGACCACCCTAGGGTCATATTAATTTGCATAAAAAGAGAGAAGCGCTCTACCAGGAACGAACAACAGCTGATCAGCTAGTTCTATGGCGATTTACCACCCAGGAGCAACCTCTTGTGGCCCAGTTCTGCATTTCACAGAGGAGACATTTCCTGAAGTATATCAGCTTGATCCCGCCAAGTAAGGTCAGTCCAGCCCCGAAATACCAGGCAATTCTCATATGAACAAGGAACATGACAACCCCAGACGATCATTTTAGCCTCCTATGGGCCTCGTCAGTGAGGTGCAGCCACATTCCTCTTAGCACACTGGGCAAGGAGTCCATGTCTGCTTCATCTTTTTACATTTCATGTGAAACTAAAACTAAGATGAATGTGTTCCAGAACTCAACTGTTTATTGGCTGATAGTGACAACTCCTATGATAATAGATTAGATTTGTTGTGCACTGGGATACATTTTAAAACATTCTTTTTTAGATGGTACAGAGAAAACAAAATCTACTTTTAGATTATTAGATATCTACCTAGCCATGCCTCGCCATTTAACCAATCTCCACCCACTAGGGTTGCCAGCCGCCCTCCACAAAATATTGGATGACCAATAGGTGACTGGGTAGAGGTGGTAGGTGGGGTCATGCAAGGGCTCCTCCCCAAAGCTCTAACTGAGGCTCCACCCTTGAACCCGTCATATGTATTTTACACAACTGAGCAGTGAGTTTTTCCCCTGCTGCCAGTAACACACAAACTAGTGATTTTAATTAATTGGCTGCCAGTAACACACCAGCACAGCAGTGATATTACCTCTTTTGTCTGTCAGTAACACACAGAGAGCGTTTTTTATACCCTGCAGGATGGGTCATGGGAGACAGTTAGGAGGTATGCAAAAGCTCAGTTTTTACTGTACTGGCATAACAATGTATACTAATCCAGAATAAAAAAACGATATAAACACAACAATATACTGATAACAAAGCATTGGCTGATGTGATGTGTAACCTGTTGTAGTAGAATATTAACAAGATTAGCTAAATCTGCCAAGAAACAAACAAAACAAAAAATTCTGAAACAAGTTAGTAATTCCTGTTATTGGTTAAAGGAACAGGAAATACAGTGAATTTGCATTATAAACAAATGCAGGATAAAAAGACAATGCAATAGCACTTAGTCTGAACTTCAAATGAGTCATATTTTTTCCGACACATTTTCCACTCCTACTGTATCATGTGACAGCCATCAGCCAATCACGAATGCATATACATATATTCTGTGAATTCTTGCACATGCTCAGTAGGAGCTGGTGATTCAGAAAGTGTAAATATAAAAAGACTGCACATTTTGTTAATGGAAGTAAAATGGAAAGTTGTTTAAAATTGTATGCTTTATCTGAATCAATAAAGTTTAATTTTCACTTGAGTGTCCCTTTAAGGAGTGTAAAAGTTATTTCAAAGCACTGCTTCCTAATCAGATACCTGAGCTATTAAAGGGACAGTCTACACCAGAATTGTTATTGTTTTAAAAGATAGATAATCCCTTTATTACCCATTCCCCAGTTTTGCATAACCAACACAGTTATGATAATATACTTTTAACCTCTGTGATTATCTTATATCTAAGCCTCTGCAAACTGCCCCTTTATTTCAGCTCTTTGACAGACTTGCAGTCTAGCCAATCAGTGCCTGCTCCCAGAAAAATTCACGTGCACGAGCACAGTGTTATCTATATGAAATACGTGAACTAACACCCTCTAGTGGTGAAAAACTGTTAAAATGCATTCTGAAAAGAGGTGGCCTTCAAGGTCTAAGAAATTAGCATATGAACCTCCTAGGTTAAGCTTTCAACTAAGAATACCAAGAGATCAAAGCAAAATTGGTGATAAAAGTAAATTGGAGATTTTTTTAAAATTACATGCTCTATCTGAATCATGAAAGTTTATTTTGGCCTAGACTGTCCCTTTAATTTGTTGGCCTGATCTCAAACAATTGTGATATATACAAATACGACAGGCTTTAACAAAATATGAAGATTTCCAGTTCCCATCTTGTAAAGTGGGGAAAAACTATAGTTAAGTCATTTTAAAACCTAACATATAAACAACACTTTATAAACCAAGGAATTTAAACTACAATGCTGTGTAGAGAATTGTTTATATTATCGACTGAGTCAACCCTACAGCTCACACTGAACATTATGGATTATAAGGAAATCTTAGGCTAACATTTCAGCCCATTGTGTCTCAGATTTCCTTCCTGTCATCTCAACATTGAGTCAGCCTGCATTTTCATCTGTGTATTTGCTGCACTTATGTAAATCCAGTTTAAAAGAATTAACTTGGAATCTCATAATTCTGTACCAATCAGAGGGATGAATATATATATACTGGGGCCGATTTAACAAGCCCTGTATGCTGCCTTATGCAGCTGTTTCCACGCAAGCCTTTAGGCTCGTCGGAAACAGGAGTTAAGAAGCAGCGGTCTTAAGACCGCTGGTCCTTAACTCGTCCGCCACCTCTGAGGCGGTGAACAGCAATCAGCCCGATCGGGTTGATTGACACTCCATGCTAGCGGGGGGCAGCATTGCCCAAGCATTTCACATGAAATGCTTGTGTAATGATAAATGCCGATAGTGCACAAAGCTATGTGTGTAACCCCTGCAAATTGAGTTAAACACATAATTAAAGAAACACTCGAGACCTACAGCACATTTCTCGTCCCGAACGGAAACTGTTGCTGATCTAATCAGCAGTGCTAGTCTTAAAGGGGCATGGCTCAGATAAAACATGTAATTTTTAACAGAATTTTCAAATTACTTCAATAATCAAATTTACTAAAGTCTCTTGGTATCCTTTGTGGAAAAGCATACCTAGATAGGCTCAGGAGCAGCAATGCACTGCTGGGAGCTAGATGCTGATTGGTGGGTTAAGTTGGACATGTCCTAGGCAATGCTGGAGCACTCCCTAAAATAACTGACCCTAACCAGAGAAGCTGCAAGCAGTAAAGTGAGCAGACTCCACGACCTGTGACAATCCTGTGGGATCTCTTGTTATTGGCTCAACTGATGTGTTCACTTAAATCCTAGTAGTGCACTGCTGCTCTGGAACTCACTTTAATTATGTGTTTAACCCTTTTGCAGAAGTTGAAGGCGCAGTAAACACACTGTAGTGCTGGGCAGACATGATTCGCTGACAGCATACGCTGTCGGCATTTAGCATTGCACAAGCATTTCTTGTGAAATGCTTGTGCAATGCAACCCCCTGCACATCTTCCCGATCGTATCCGACGTCTGCTGCTTCTTAAAGGGACAGTCTAGTATAAATTAAACTTTCATTATTCAGATAGGACTTTTAATTTTAATCAACTTTCCAATTTACTTTTATCATCAAATTTGCTTTTTTCTCTTGGTATTCTTAGTTTAAACTAAACATAGGTAGGCTCATATGCTAATTTCTAAGCCTTTGAGGGCTGCCTCTTATCACATGCTTTTTAAATCTCTTTTCAACACAAAGAGACAGAAAGTACACATGGGCCATATAGATAACACTGTGTTCAGGCACAGGGGGTTATTTAAGATTTAGCACAAAACAATGCTACATTTAAAGGGACAGTCTACACCAGAATGTTTATTGTTTTAAAAGATAGATAATCCATTTATTACCCATTTCCCAGTTTTGCATAACCAACACAGTTATAATAATATACTTTTAACCTCTGTGATTATCTTGTATCTAAGCCGAGTCTGCAAACTGCCCCTTTTTTCAGTTCTTTTGACAGACTTGCAGTCTAGCCAATCAGTGCCAGCTCCCAGATTACTTCACGTGCACAAGCACAGTTTTATCTTTATGAAATATGTGAACTAACACCCTCTAGTGGTGAAAAACTGTTAAAATGCAATCTGAAAGAGGTGGGCTTCAAGGTCTAAGAAATTAGCACATGAACCTCCTAGGTTAAAGGGACAGTTTACAGAAAATGTTTCTCCCCTTTAATTTGTTCCCAATGATCCACTTAACCGGCTGGAGTGTATTAAATTGTTTACAGGTAGCTCCTTTACCCTTATATTGGCATTTGAAATAGTTGATTTAGCATGTGGTATCCCCACCTATTCTGAAAGTTTGTGGCCGCGGGTCCAAGCTATAGATAAGCTTTGTAAACACAGCCAGTAGAAGAGATTACACTCCTAGTGGGATATAGCAGACATAAGGTAATAAAATTTTGATTTTCCATTGTTCTCTCTAATTACTGGTGATTGTTTTATGGACAGATATAAGATAAAGAAGCAGGTATATTTACACAATGTGATACAGTAATGAGATCTGATTATACCTACAAGCTCAACCCATTTTATTAGGTTGTGGCTTCAAAACACAAAATAAGAGCTTTAATATACACAAATAAACCTTAAAAAGCTAATTTTGATACATTTTTTACTCTGCAGTTGGTAAAAAAAGCAATTGTAAACACATTAAGGGAAAAACAATTTTACAGTATACTGTCCCTTTAAGCTTTCAACTAAGAATACCAAGAGAACAAAGCAAAATTGGTGATAAAAGTAAATTGGAAAATTGTTTAAAATGACATGCTCTATCTCAATCATGAAAGTTTATTTTGGCCCAGACTGTCCCTTTAAGACAATAGATAATAAACAGTCACAGTCATGTGATCAGGGGGCTGGAAGAAGGTTCCTAGATACAAGGTAATCACAGAGGTAAAAAGAAAAATATAAATATAACTGTGTTAGTTGTGCAATACTGGGGAATGGGTAATAAAGGGATTATCTATCTTTTAAAACAATAACAATTTATGGTAGACTGTCCCTTTAACTTCAGTTTCCGGATCGCCGGAAACTACACGCGGAGACAGCAGCATCCGACAGCTAGACTTAGTTTTTTTTGCGCACGTCGGATACCATGCGCTTAACAAGTTCCAAGTAAAAAGTTTTCGCTCGCATACTAACCCAAA